>NC_135502.1:14778493-15045993 GCF_052857255.1 Amblyomma americanum | reverse complement strand
CATCATAATACGGCCGCTTTACAAATAACACTCCCACAGCACTAAGAAAGAAAGGGTCTCATACTTACAATTTGGAGTAACGCATGCTGTTCGACATTAGCCTTCTCTTGATGACGTGTAGAAAGGTTTCCCGGCGATGAGGAAAATAGCCGCGAACACGGCGTGCGCGGAGCCAATCATCCTTCACGGTACGCCCGGGCGTTGGGCGCCAAGGCATGGTACGCTGAGTACGGATGTGCTGCGCAGTCTTTTGAGCGACGAGATGGCTGGAAAGCTTTTTGCGCTTGATATCGCAGAGGATCGAGAAGCAAGGTAGTACGGCTACCACTGTGTTGTTCCAGGATGCAGTAACAGCTATCGAAACAGGAAGAAATTAGCTGCAGAGTCATGGCAGCTGCATCAACTGCTGTGGCATGTGTGTACACGCAAGCGGCAGCGTTGGACTGCAAGCTGCAGTCGGTGTAGACTTACCACTCTGTTAATGAAAAACATGTGGTCAAAAACCTAAAACTCATGCTTACGTTGGGCTCTGTGCAGAAGGTAAGCAATAGGCAGCCAAAGTGTGCGGAATGCCGACTGGGGAAGATAAACACTATTTCGGCGCAGTCGCTGGAAAATTATGAAGGTATGGCAGGACATGCATGCTCCATCTGCTGGTAAGAACACTAACTGGGTTGTCAAGATAACTGGCAGTGACGCCGCGCTACAATATTTTTTTTAATCTCCGATAATACGCACACAGTAAAATTTTGCTGCCGATAGTGAACGACTGCCATTCCCGGAGATATGTTAATTTTTGTGTATCAGACGCGCTAGGAAATAATTGTTGTCACAGAGAATTTTCGCTCAGGTCATAATTGGCGAAAGACTTGTCACAGCTGCGCGCAGTGAATAATTGAACAATAAACTGAGTGTATGCATAATCGGTGTATTCAACAACTGTAGCAATAAATAAATGGCTAACTTTGCTATCTCCCAAATGTCTGAACTCTTGCATTAGACTATGTATAGAACTAAGTCAACCACCATTAAAACTAGATTCACAGCTGTCCTGCGTCGCTCGCTTGACGGCTGTCGCAGCCAGCGCTACGCCAAAGCGGGGTGTTTCAGGTTACTCAATGCAGATTTTTCTTTGAGAAGGCTTGAGAGATAAGACCGTGCAGTTTGTGCAGGTGAACTGCACACCTTTGCGGAACGTTGTGTGCCTTGCACAGCTCTATAAATGTACACTTAACTACATTTAACTAATAAACTTTTTAATTATGATTTTAGGCGCCAAGACTGTGCGGCGAAATTGAAGGCTGGCAAGTTCGCAGGAGAGCAGAGTTCTAAAATTTACTTAATCGGCATTGTGGTTCGAAATATTGAACGTCAAGAATACGCATTTCAAAGCTCCATGAGTTGGCATTTTCGCATTAGGTATTTATAAAATGCTGTCGCGGCGCAGTCTTGTCGCGGAAATTACTTAACTGTTTTTACTTCGTAAAATACACAAAACGGCTTGTTTATTTGCGCCACTCGAATTGTGAGCGAATATATTTTGTAAATATGTAACAAGTGCAAGCCAATTCTATGAACTTTTAAATGCGTATTTTAGAAGTTCGATACTTCGAACCCCATTACCGATTAAGGAGATTTAAAAGCTGGACTCAACTTCAATCTTGCTGGCCTTCAATTTCGTTGTATAATATTGGCCCCTAAGAAAAGAAGTGATTAGTTAAATTTGTTTAATTCATCGCTTAATTATAGACCTGGATGACGTACGTAATGTCCCTTATGCTGTAGAGTTCACCTGCACAAACCACGTTTTCGTATCTCTCACGACTTTTCGTAGAAAAATCTTGTAGTCGGATTTCGCTTCCTTATGTCAGTAATTGGTATGGCGGTAGAAGCCCATCCCAGCCAATCGTCAGCCAAAATTCAGCGAGCCATACATCTGTTAGATTGAAGACAGCTCAGTGTGGGTATAGGCACGGCGCCATTGGACACGGCATCCGCATAGGCACAGGCTCTGTCGCAACAGTCAATCCTGTCGATAATTGGGAAATTTCTAAACACGTGAAATGCACCAATAATAAACAAAGAGAAATGCTTTCGCTTAGCTCATTTTCATGACCTCGTTTTTTTTTTTTTTTAAGTCGGGAGAGGGTTGAAGTGCTTTTCTAGCTTTTTATTGTTCCGAGTGGTCTTCATCTTTCACAGCCCCGCTTTAACAAGCTTCGGTTATTTTTCAGTGTGCTCTTCTTCCTGTCCTCGAAGGCTGCGAGAAAGAGTGAGAAGATAAAAAAGATCTAATAACTCAAATATTATTTTCATTTGCAGTAGAGCCGATTTAAAATGGATGCAGTTTTAAAGAACGTTCGCTTATTACAAATGAGAGCGATGCTACCGTCAACATAGGAATTACGGCAATGGGAGTACGTTTCAGATGCAACAAACAGCCGTGGCGGCGTAACTCGGTTGACCGGCCCCCCAGGTTGACCGGATAGGCCGACGACGGCGGACGACTACAACGCAAAAGCGACGGGCGGGCGCCTAACAGCTATCGCTGTAAAAAGGCCAGTGCGCTGTGCGATGCCAGCCAATTTTGAGAAACCGCTATACTCTGTTTCATACATAGCAGGTTACACTGTGGAGGCTGCGAAAGTAAGCGTCCGTAAAGCCATCCATCACCGAGTGCTAGAAAATCTTGCCCACTGTGGTCATACAGTTATATGAATGAATGGATGTTTGGAGCGTCCCCGTTTAAACTAGCTGTCGATGGTTACTGCCATGCTAAGAATTTTTTTTCCTTTTTTCCTCTCTGGCCGATTCGGCGAACTTAATAAAACTAGTTTAAAATCCTCCCGCTTTTCGAAAATAAATTTTTATGACTCCTATGTTGTATCAATTTTGAATGCTGAACATGCTTCTTCAAGTCATTAACCTGATTTTCAGCCACCACATCTTTATCCATTTTATACTAATGTCTAGAGTTAATACACTCACATTACGTTTGTTATCTAGAAACCCTAGGCCTCGGCAATTGAATCTTTGCCTGCGCCGGCAATTGGTTGGGTACTAACACACTCTAGCAAAATACTGTTCCTGCAGGTTTACCACACTGCACATATGGCGTCATCTCGGTTAAAATCTTTTTGTCGATTTCTGTTCTAAAACATCCTGAGCTCCTTTCAAACAACAGGGCGCTGCCTCTTGAAATATCGTAGAATAATTGCTTGCTTCTCTGCCTTTCAATATCCTGTACAGGTCCAGAGTCTGCTGAATCCAGATTGAGTTAATCCAGTTCTTATCCTCCTCCTTTTTGACCCAGCGTTTAAAGCGCTTTATTTCCCCGTTCTGATTTCCTGCATATTAACTGGTTCGCTTTCTAGTCCCTTTGCGCCAATTTCAGTCAGCACTTTTTCTGTGCAAATGCATAAATACTTTACCTGTCTGTCCGTTTTCGTCCAGTTGCCCAGGCGGTCTCAATACAATATTTGACTTTCCGTTTCCCGCGATGCCCAGCCCATATCCCCATATGCTGCCTCATTTGCGGTTTTGCCGTAGGTGCCTACGGCCAATCTGCCAACAGCTTTCTGGTGAACTTCCAGTCGCAACTGAACTTATGCACAAATCTTATGCACAACACTGCATCCCCAAACGTTTGCATTGGCACCATTATTCCTTTTTAAATACTCACCTCTACTTAATGCCTGTTGTATCCCCGTAATTAAGTTGTGAACATTCACAGCTCGCCGGCTTGCAGGTTCGTACAGGGTTGCTGACAATTCTCGAAACTTTTTTATTTATGTTGTTAAAACGTTGGATGACTGTCAGGAGATGCTTATTTCAAGACTTATTCTTAAAACTGAAGAAATATTCGACAAAAAGGCTTAAAAACATTGAATTGACGTTTTGCTAAAATAAAAAAAGTAAGTTAGGTGAAATGTTCCTGTACTACTTTGGATATTCCTCTTCGTTCAGCTGTTGTTTTATTTCTAACCATTTTGCTCTCTTTCTACCGCCCTGTATGTTTATGTAACTGATACAGTTAAATTCATTTCACTTTATAGTGTTATAGTCCTCTTTCTCCAAATATTCGCTTCGCAGAGTGTGCGTGTGTGCGCAAGCGTGCGTGCGTGCGTGCGTGCGTGCCTGCCTGCCTGCGTGTGTGGAATGTGCGTGCGTGTGTGCGTGTGCGCGTGTGTTGTGGTGGGGGGGGGGGGGGGGCGGTAGCCTCCAACCTACCGAAGCACCCTTCGGTTGGTGCACATCCGGGCCCCCCTGATGGGGACAGTTTTGTAACAGGCTGTAAAAACGCACTCCCACCAACGAGCCATCACCCAACATCCACCCACATCATCCACCCTTCAAAAGAGCCCGGGCATCAGCAGAACTAAAATGCGACGCTTAAATCAAATTAAAGAACGCAATGAGAACGCAATCAATGTAAAATTGAATTGTACTACGAATACAGCTAACGCAGATTTGTTAGATCCCATCGCATGATAGCAAGTGGATTTTTCTTTTTTTTTATCTTTCCAGTGATTATCTTACTGTCCTTGGCTTTTTCTTCTTCTTATTCTTCCTCTTAAAACATGCCCTTGGCTTCCGTAATTACAGTTCTTCGTCGCTACTGCCCACATACCGCCAAATCAAACGCCCAGAGTTTCCGCGGATCGTGTCCTACCGGATCCGAGACATCAGTGCCGCCTGCCGTAGCCTCTTGACACTGCACAGCCTTTAGTTGCGCTTTGGTACACCAGAGAGCCCTACCTAACTCCTTTATTTAGGCAGCGAGGCTTCATGCCACTTTTCTATTGGTTTCTATGCATTGTTCAGCAAGAAAATCCCGCATTTGCGAAAGAAACTAGGAAACAGCACGCGCCCTGTTCGTGCACTTTTAGCAGGCGCAAAAGTTCAACTGCTGAGCTTGCTAATAAACAACATTAAATATAACCGAAGGCTTCCATAGGTAAAAATGAGTTAAAATGGGTTAAAACACTAAATATACATGTAGCTTGCAACTACTTGTGCAATTTTGTGAGAACAAAAAGAAGAGAGGCTTTCTCCACTTTTCAGAAAATACTGCTTTTTAGTTCCAAACGGGAAGGCTAAAGATTTGCCTGGGGATTTTTTTTTAAGCTTACAATTTTTTTCATTTTAGGAATTGCAATATACCTTTTTGCAGTCAGCGCAGGTGGATTGAACAGCTCAGTTATTATTGCATATGTAACTTATATTCACTGATCAACTTTCGGTGCATCAGCACTAGACGCCTCGCTGGGGAAAAAACCGCCCTATCTGTAGGTGTAGCCTCCACCTGCCAGCTGCCACGGTTGGAAGGTGGCAAAGTGGAGACTGGTACGTCGTTTACGTCGCTTCAGTGTGTAGTTATAGTATCAGCAATGCTCCCACTGATCGAATAAATCAGTTCAAATGTAGTACTACGCTTCAACTATACTCTCTTGTTGTACTAGAATCTTGTTAAAACCTCTCTTCGTCTTGATATGGTATCTATTTATCGGTTCAATTTATGGGAGTTTAACATCCCAGAGCTACTCAGGCTATGAGGGACGCCGTAGTGAAGGGCTCCGGTAATTTCGACCACCTGGGGTTCTTTAAAGTGCACTGGCATCGCACAGTACACGGGCCTCTAGAATTTTGCCAACATCGAAATTCGACCGCCGCGGTCGGGATCGAACCCGTGTCTTTCGGGTCCGCAGCCAAGCGCCATAACCACTGAGCCACCTTGCAGTATAGATTCCATCTGCACGGAGCGCATCGACGTATCTCTCGAAAATTTTAAAATAAGTATGTGTAAACGTTTAAAAAATATCACCTAGTATAGAGAGTTGGTCAAAACTCCTTAAAACACAGCCTGCTTTTTCGCCGTGTACTGGGCCATTTACGACACTTCCGAAGTTTAATCTTTTTTTTTTTGGGGGGGGGGGGGGGGGGGGAGGGGGAGGAGCCTCATCCTCAACCGTGATGGCTTTGGTAGTTTCACATGCGGCGTAAGCGCCCGACCATTTCGCTCATAAGCAGACACTGTGTCCTGGGAACTTTTCGCCAGCCCAGTACCTCACCTTAGTAACATGAATTCATCTTCGCGAAAGATAATATATCACAAGGGAAAGGAAATTGGGCGCAATCAATAGCTACTGATGCCTGAGCTACACAGTTTTTGTCAATGGTTTATGGAGATTTAACGTCCCAAAATGGCTCAGGCTATAAGGGACGCCGTAGTTAAGGGCTCCGGAAATTTCGACCACATGGGGTTCTTTAATGTGAACTGACATCGCACTGTACACGAGCGCCTAGAATTTTGCCTCCATCGAAGTTCGACCGCCGCAACCGGGATTGGACCCGCGTCTTTCGGGTCAGCAGCCGAGCACAATAAACAATGAGCTACCGTGGCGGGCGAGCTACACAGTTGTCTTTCCTTTAGTGTACAACGAAAACATACTTAAATCCCTGAATAACCAATTTTTTTTTGTGCGCAGTGCTGCACCCGAGTAGAATGCGATTACACAGAGAGAGTATACACCAGAGTTTCGGAAAACGCAAAGGCCTTTTTAGTGTAAGGGTGCTTTACCAGACGCATTCATTCCTTCCGCTGGACATGCAAAATAAATTCTGTTGTCAGTATCACTGTGACCAAACCGAAAGCGGACTTTAGAAGTTTTGTCCCTTCTCCCAAGGGAGAAGGTTAATGAACTTAATGAGCGCAGGTATTTCTCACCATCTTGATTATGCATCCGTTACTTACTGTGAACGCCTTTCAAATTATATCTATTATTTGTCTTTGTTTATGAATGGCCTCATAAACTTATGGTAAAGATACGTCTTCCTGGCGTTACTCTGCGCCCCCAGTGTAACGTGCGAAACCTCGGTTTTGTGCCGTACAGTGTACGAAGCCACTAATTCAGGCGGCCAAAGCCGGCTGGTGCATCTTATCGTTGATGATGTGCACTTCAGCCCTTCTAAGCAACTGACCAGCGGAATTAACAAATTCGAAGAAATATATCGGTTATGCACACGTTTTCTTGTCTAAAAAGTGAGATGTCAATTCAGGACAAGGTTTCCATTTCTCGTGATTAAACGTAGGATATACTTTGGCGTGTGTATTTTTATCCTCTTTCTTTTTGAAGACCGGAACAAGCAAAGGAATGTTCTGGCTTTGGAACGCTTTGATGCGCGCCGAACTAAAACTTCCTCCACATGGCACACGAGCAGCCTTCGAAGAAATCCACCATGCTGTAGTTTCCGGGCTGCAACCACAAGAACTTCGGCCGATCGACTGTATAGGTGGTCCACTGCACGCCCTCCGGTTCTACAGGCCTCCTGCGTGTAAACAAAATGCGTTTTGTCACCAAAAGGTGCCTTGGTCACCCATCGCCGAGTGCTACGGAAGCTCGGGGCATAAATAGCAGTATCCTATTTAGGGTAATTGGGTGGGTTTCTCCAATGCATATGGGATCACTGACGCGAAAGCACGTATAACAAATCGTTTAAACTGGCACGCTTAGGTTATTGCGACGATTCAGCGTCGGTTCTCTCCGCACGCCGTCCACTTGATGCCCCGCCGTCTAGCCTAAGCTAGCTCAACAACCCAAATGACAACTTAGTTTTGAGAAGTAAACTCCACTGCATTTTGTCAGACGCCCCCGTCATTTCATTTCTGCTATTTCTTTAATGACGATATCACTTTAGCCCTACCGTATGTGTGTAATTACTCGTAAGTGGACTTCTTGTGCTGTCAGAAAGTCCAAGGTAAACTCTGTGTGGCTTTTTACCACCCAATAATAATGCCTTATATCACTGAAAAACGAGCAGTGAATCAAACGTATAAAACAATATTCCCCGAAAAAAAAAAAGGCAAGCCGCATTATAAAATAAACACCAAAAAATTCGACCGAACTCTCCGAAATATCCAACCAGCGATCATGACGCAATACAGCAGCGTTACACCATGATCTTGCGGCCATCATTAACTAGGAGATGCTGTCGCAGGCGCGAGAAGAGAAATAACAGCATCTGCGTGGACGGCAAAAGCAAAAGGTACCTATTATGCATTACCTTTTGTTTTCAATTTCGGAGTTGAAAGAAATTTTTTTGGAAATGCAGCGTTGGCAGTGCGCGCTTAAGTCAACAAGGTTTTCTTCGTATTCAACTAAGAGTTCAAATTGCCCGATGAACACTCACCCATCCCGAGCAAAGGCCACTAACGTCTCCATGGCGAACACGCTCAGCTGTTGGTCTTCTTCAGTGTAGTTAGCAGTGTCCAAGAAAGGAATTCCGAAAAAGTATGGAATCTCCTGCATGTGCGCAACGCGCATTCATTCTGGCTGCGTCTGTTTTTGGGACCGATGTGCAAACACCAATCCGTAAACTTTGCCTCCTTGCTCCGAGTTGTATTCGCTGAACAGCTTGCTCGGACAGTAAAAATTGTGTTTGCCGACGAAGTCGGCGGCCCTCTGTCTAAGTGCTCTCCTTGTATAGGAAGGACTGTTGTCCAGGTATGCAAAGCTTAAAGGAACGACCTTATCTTTAAGCCAGTTCGAGAGAATCTTCCTTAACTCAGCTACAAACTCCTCGTAATCGTAGCCGCTAACGTCATCCTGAGCTAACTCGGCGTCGGGCTGCATTATAAATGAGAAAGCGCCCTCATTTGATACTACTGAAACCAAAGCTTCTACAGCGGGGTAAAGGCCGTTTTCAGAGGCAATGGATGGCAAGTACGGAACATACTCAGTGTTGAAGGTTGGGAAAAAACCCAGCACTTTTGGCGACGTTACATTTTCCGTGGCGTCAATTATCTCTTCAGCTGACCTACTTCTAAGACAATCTACGACCTTGTCAGGATGGGTTGTAAGGTCTTGAAAGGCGTTCGCACAACCGAGGGCTGCCGCAACGGCGTTGCCCTTAGCGATGCTCTCGAACACTGAGTCGACGTTTGAGTTCGTAGTCTCCGTTCCGCTCATTGAGAAATAGCGGCGGAACAGTCCCCTGCCCACGGGCGAAATCAGGTGGAGGTGAATGTTCATGGACCCTGAGCTCTCTCCAAAGACAGTTACAAGTTCAGGATCTCCGCCGAATGCCCTTATGTTTCTCTGCACCCACTGCATGACCAGCAGCTGGTCCCAGAGGCCCATGTTGCCCGGGGCTGCTTCGTTGCCTGCATCTAGATAACCCAACAAGCCGCTACGGAAGTTGCAAGACACAACAACCACGTCGTTTATGGCGGGCAACACTGCCCCATTATATCTGGTTTCGTAAGCTGACCCCAGTTTAAAGATACCTCCATAAAACCACAACAGAACAGGAAGCTTTGTAATCCCTGATGCTTTAGGCGTCCATACGTTTAGGTACAGGCAGTCTTCGGACAGAGCCGTTGGAATGTAAAAAACCCAGGGAACTCGAGGTTGCATGCAGGAGTCTTTGATGTCGGTTGCATCGTATACTCCATCCCATGGAGGTATTGGTTGTGGCTTGAGGAACCGTAGCTCTCCGGTAGGTGGAATCGCATATGGTATACCTAAGAATGCATCAGTTGTCTTATCAAGGATTGTTTCAGTTCGCCCTCGGACAAGTCCCTCTGTCGTAGAGACGACCACTGCATCGAGGGGTAAGGCGCAAGAAAGGAACAGTGCAACGATGAATGACTTCTTCCAGGTTTCCGCTGTCTGAGATCCCATACCGGTGCTGCACACAAAAATTGTGAAAAGTTCTTTTATTATTGGTTTTCTGAATGAAGGAGGAGGGCGAGAGACTTTAATGGAACAGGAGAGGTCTGCCTGGTTGGTGGCCTGGCATGCTACTCCAGGTGAGTGTGAAAGAAGAGAAGATTAGAGAAGAGGATGATGAAAAAAGAGGAAAAGAGAAAAAGAAAAGGTGAATGGTGAAATCACACACACACACACACACACACACACACACACGCACGCACGCACGCACGCTGAATGGAACGTCACAACTGAGCTACGGTGGTGGCTATCCAATCTTCTGCTTTTGAAGGTATTTATGTTGCATGAATACCCCCGGGTTATTGGTAGAGGGCCGAACGCGAAATTCGGAGTTCGTGAATTGGGATCCCACCGGTTATGCCGTTGTTTCTTCTTCTAAATTCTAATCAATAATCTTTCAGAAATAAAATAATTACTCAACTTATTTCCTATTGATTAGCACCACATATTTAAAAAAGAGAAACATTCCTCTTTGCACTCAATGCTATCGGTTACTGTTTGCTTAGTTCACATGGTTCTCTCCCAGTGATAGTACCAACAGTTTCCTGCAGCCAACCGATCGCGTAGCAAATCATTCTTTGCGACCACGTGTATATTTTATAAGGTCAAAGGTACGTCACGATTGCTCCGTGGCGGAAACACATTCGTTGATGCTGGCATATCTATAAAGTGCGCTTGAAAACCTTTGCAAACCCTTTGATGATGGCTGTGTACACAAGATTTGCAGAGCTAGCATAGCGACCTATCAATACAATTTTTGAATGCTTCCTGTGCTGCCCGCCTTGCTTCATTTCTGCCCTGCACGACGACTAAAATTGTTACCGATGGGGTCGTCTTAAAGGACTTCGGTGTTGTCCACACTGACTACGATTTTGAGACTAACGGACTAGCGGACTAAGCGTACGGTTGCCATAGATTTCTGTAATTAGTACAGCAACTGCACATCCTGGGGTTTTAAGCGTGAAACATATTTAGGTTCAATTGTCTACCATTTTAGATGAACGTTGATGGAAATCGCGGCGAAGCTGCCATCGTAACTGACGCCGTTACCACCTGCCTACGGCGGCGAAATTTCCGTCCCATTTCGTACCCAGGATAGAGAAAACTAGCTGATAGCTTATGTCTCATCGATAACTCTTGGTTTGTTCGATAACACATCGATTACCAGGTGAAGCGAAGCGTACAACAGTAGGGCCGGACTAAGAGCACTTGCTGCTGGGCTAGTTGGTTTTGGTTCATAGTTAAATAGTTTTTAGGCGCAAAAAAGGACAAGAAACATAGGGTAGGTGACAGGACGAAGCGCCAGTCCTGTCACCTACCCTATGTGTCTTGTCCTTTTTTGCGCCTAAAAACTATTTAAGTAGGGCCGGAGACCAGGAAGAGCTGTCGCTTGTCGAATACGCAGGAAGAGGGCGCCCGTAAATGTATCACAAAGACGTTTTTCTCGAAATTTTCGGCAGAGGTTGAAATTGCAGCCATTTTCTAGTAGCAAATAAACACAAGTATGCATCATCATCATCATCATCATCATCACCAACAACATCATCATCAGCCTGACTACGCCCACTGCAGGACAAAGGCCGCTCCCATATCTATCCATTCATCCCTGTCCTGTGGCAGCTACGGCCACCCTATCCCTGCAAACTTCTCAATCTCATCTGCCCAACTAACTTTCTTCCGCCCCTGCTGCGCTTCCCTCACCTTGGAATCCAGTCTGTTACCTTTAAGTACCATCGAGTAACTTGTCTTCACATTACATGCCCTGCCCAAGCTAATTTCTTCCTCTTTGTTGCGATTAAGATGTCCTTAACCCGTGTTTGATCCCTGACGCACTCTGCCCTCTTCCTGTCTCTTAACGTTGCAGCTATAATTTTTCTTTCCATAGCTCGCTGTCCTTTCTTTAACTTCAGTTCAACCCTTTCGTTAGCCTCCACGTTTCTGCCCATAGGAGACTACCATTAAGATGCAGCAGTTATATATTTTTTTCTCTTGGGGGATATTGGTAAACTTCCATTCATTATCTGAGAGAACCTGCCAAATACGCTTCGTCCTATTCTTTCCGATGTCATTGCAATGTGCTTGCTGGGATTTCTTGTTTGCCTGTCTCTTTCATGTAAAACCCTAATTTATTCGCAATACATTTTTTCAAGATCTTTTGCAATTTATATATATTAACTTTAAAAGTATATGTGAAGTTTATTTCCTTATTTACTTTTCTAGTCACAATTGAACCACGCTGCCGATTTAACATAGGCGATGTAGTCGCTGTCAAGCCGCTAAACGTGACTATTTACTCTCATTTTACATGAACAAGTACTTTTTGAAAATGCATAGAGCAATGAATACATGAATTTGTTGAAAGCGAAGCAGCAGGACTGACCGGACCATGCACACGTATTAATATTCAAATATTGAGTTTAAGCATCAAATATTAAATTTATGTCGACTATTTGTAGCTTCTGTGCTTTTCTCTTCTTGCCTTTCTACCTCTGGAACTCTCAATTTTAGACCGCAATCAACTAGTCCAACTTCCTGCTCACATAGAGGAAGTATTTTTCTCCTGCTGTTTAATACACACAGGAGATAACAGTAGTAGATTAAACGTTGCCACCAGTAGCCCAGAAGTGTATCAGAAAAATTTCCGAAAATCGCGCAGTGCAGTGGAAGTCTGAATGCGTTGTACTCACTGTTCGGTGAAACTCATGCTCATGTCGTCAACCGTCCTCCTTTCTATGTACAGGTTGTAAGCCTATGAAACACTTTTCGCCCGCTGCACTAGCGAGCACTGCTGATTCCCACATCTGTTTTGCCGAAGGCTGCTAGCCACACAGGGGGAAAAAAAAATTGCCCCGGTCCTTCACAACGCTGTGACATAGCGCGTAGGTCCCACATATGGGATGTCTCCAGCTAATGTCGTTCTGTACTTTCTTTCCTACATTTTTATTTAACTGCAAGTATGGGACTGCGCTTTCCATCTTTTTTACTGCGTAAAACAAATACCTCGAGGTCAGCACACTTGTTTTTAGGCGGTATACACTACCTCATGGCAGGAACGGTGTACGTAATGACGGTTGAAAAAAAAGGATAGTTGCATTAATAAAAAAAAAGTCGGCTGATCTGATGAAGTGCAGCTGTAAGCGATAATGTGGTCCTTTGATCGGCAAGAGACTTGTTTCCGCAGCATGCCCGACTGTTTCTTGCACTTTCTTGTAGCCGGGGGGGGGGGGGGGGGGGGCAAAGTAAATGAATGCATTTACGTTGCATAATTGTGGAGTTTTATCTTTTTTCGACCCATCTCCATATACTAAATATTCACGTTTAGTTTTCCTACACGTCCGCTAGGCAGCTGTTCCAGACGCGGCAGGAAGCGCCGTCAGAATGCACAACTAGCTTACTACACCTCAGTGGCGAGCCTGTTTTTGTCGGCGGCTTTCTCGAGCGATTATGTGGCTTTTTAAAACGGTAGAGTTGACGTATTTAGGAACACTTTATTTGCCTGCACCTCCGCCCCTTCCTGTCTGTGAATTTTGCTCCGTCCGTCCGTCCGTTCACACCACTACAAAAACTTCCGACAGTAAAATGCGGCGAGAGAACGTTTAGGTCTCACTAGGTTTCAAACCTGCGCCCCATGCACATCCTAAAATTCGTGTCCGACTCTTTAGATAGCAAGAATATTGCCACTTTTGTTGTACAAGGCATTTCCAATGGCAGAACTCACCGGTCATGTAGAGCGTTCAGAAGCGACAGGTCTATGGCAATAAAGAGTTGCGCAGAAACAAGAACACAGTATGCACGCAAAATTAGTCACGACAAAACTGAGTTGGGCTCGTCGATGAAAAAAACCTGAAGATGCACCACATAGCCCGATAGCATGTTCATACTATCTTTGTTTAGTAACTGCAGTTGAGGTACTACATCGGTGACGCTGCAGGGCGTTTAGCTTGTCTGCGGAAGATTAATAGAACAAGAAGGTGAATCCATCAAGCGCCTTCTTTATGGCTTTCCTGAATACAACCTCTTCGTATCTTCGCGTTAGGTGCAGGTAGCCCTAGCTGTCTCCAGTTGTAAGCTTCTCACGACGCAGCGGCATCGACGATACACTAGGCGCTGTGCCGGTTGCTTTATTCAGAAGTTTGCGGCGCAGATCAACGTTGCTTTGACCTATAAGTCATTCGAACAGGAGCTTTATTTTTTTTTTAGTTCCTGAACATAAGTTTTTGACGCTTACGACTAGCCGCCCAATATGTGGTTTGGTTCATGGTTTATCGGGATTTAACATCCCAAAGCGATTCAGACTATCAGGGAAGCCATAATGAAGGGCTCCGGAAATTTCGACTACCTCAGGTTCTTTAACGTGCACTGACATCGCACAGTACACGGGTCCCTAGAATTTTTCCTCCATCGAAATGCGACCGTCGCGGCCGCGATCGAACCAGCTTCTTTCGGTTCAGCAGGACGAGCACCATAACCACTGAGTAGGCACTATAATCTTGTTGAGCTGACCCTCTCGTGAGTTCAAAACGTCGCGTACGAGATACTAACTAGCTCATGCTGGTCAGTTAAGTGCTTGCTTTCATTTCGTACATGTAACGCTGTGCTCTGACTGAATAACTGTTGGAACTGGATTGGTAAGAAATTAATTCTTGTATAATTTAGCCTTAGGGCCTTGGCGACCAATTTTGCTCACAAGTCGCCCCTGCTTGGAAGTCGTGCAGGAGCGCGGACAAGGCAACATAAAAACGCGTAACTAGTTGCACATGCCATATTTCTGTACTTTGTCCTTCAATAACACCGACGAACAGCAAGTATTACGTTAAAATGAACGATGCAGGGAAAACTACAGGGATTTTCAAAACTGCTGCAGCATACGTAAAAATTCTGGGCAAAATATTTTTAATAGAAATCAGTTTATAACACAATTTCTGCATATATTTTAAGATTTCACTTTAACAGTCAATGTATCTGCAGATTTCCTGTCGGCAGGATTGTATATTTTAGTGTTCCCCATAGATTTTCTAAGGCAGTCTTAACTTCAATATTTTTATATCAGTACCTTACAGTTTTTCAATATCCAAAACTCTTTTCCAAGAATGTTAAACATGAGAGGTCCAAAATACCGTTTTTCGGGCCTAAATAAGGAAACTTGGTGACGGCATGGCACATATCGATGTTTACTGGCAACGCTCCGTGTGCATACATGACAACAAAACTGGAAATATAGAAACACCGGAGGTCTTTTTCTGGTTTCGTGACCGCTTTAAAGCAAGCGCCTTTGTTTTTTACCACTACCAGTCAGCGGCAATGCCTGAGCAAACAGGAGTGCTATGTACTCCACAAGCACGCGGGTGCCTTAAGCGCAAGGTGGCCTAACCTCACAAGAGTTGTTTTTTTCTATTTTTTTTTTGCAACAGGACGATTGCTGCAAAAGCTTGAAATTATTTTTCGCCAAGGGAAATATGACACAAGCAGATACAGGATCCGGTACCAGTTTCAGCGGCGCTAAAAAGACGCCTCTTATGCTCCGGCTGTCTCTTTTCGTAAACTTTACTGCTTAAGTTCAGCCTTTTGGACCATCACTGCCATAAATGCATTCAGAGTGTAAAACAAAGCAAGAATCACGAAGGCATGTTTCTAAGTCCTTTTAATAAAATAAAAAGTTTGACTTTGCAAATTTTTACTGCATGCGCAGAAAATAGGGCTAAAAGTTTCTCCACATGGCACACGCGTCGCCTTCGAAGAAATCCCAAGGGTGTAATTTCCGGGCTGGAACCACAAGAACTTTGGCTGTTGGACCGAATAGCTCGGCCACTGCTCTCCTTGAGGCATATCAGGCTCCCTGCGTGCAAAGAAAATACGCTCCCCAGTCATCTGAGGACCAGTTCGTGATTTTCTGAGAACCACCAAGGGCTCTTGATTCAGGTACAGATCTGGCAAAAGCAAAAGTTGAGTGAGCACATGGTCTTTCGCACAAGATGACGAGCAGTGTTGTCTGTATCAGATACCATTAATTGTTTTATACTGCATTAGCTATAAATGTACAAATTTTCAATTCTCAACTGGGGACGGTTGTCAGTTGGCAACAGCGCATGAAAGGACTCGTGTCAGAGGCCAAAAGACAAGAAATTTCATGTTTCATTGTATACCGTCCTATCGTTGATATTAAAAATTGTTCTTTCCATTTGCTACCCTCTTTACAATGCTGTCTACATTTCACTTTTCACAGGTAACCACTTCCTATTGCGTCAAGTTTATCACCGATTGGTCACCTGGTAGAAAAACTATTTGCTATTTGCCGCATTTTTTGTAGAGCGCAGATTCTACTCTTTTTTTTTCGTTGTATCATACAGAATACTGAATACTTTCTTTTAGGTCAGGAATTATGTGTGTTGTCATGAATATGTGTACAGCTTCACTGTATACTTCAGTTTATCCGATCACAGTAGAGCGCACCGGATTACAGTCCCATGTCAACCGATAGGCTACACACGCCTCTACAGTTCTTTTCCTTACGTTTTTCATGACTGAGACGCGTCTGAACGACAGTGTCTGAAAGGCAGGTTAATGCGAGAATTTTTTACGACATACTAAAACAACGGCGCCAGTCCGATTATGACAGCCCTCAGGATGTAAAGCATACAGCTGCAATTTCATAAAAGGATGAAAATTAAGTTCGTTAAAAGAAACCACCATGGAATTCTTATACGGCCAAAATCCCATCCTTGGGCAACGAAGAGTCTGTTACCTTGTAATAATCTAAACCAGAACATCGTATTAGCACAAAACAAATTTATAACAAATTTCCGAGCAAGTTTATTACCTGCAACATGAATTTCAGCGACAGCCTCAGTTGATCACACTGCTTAATCTTAGCGCTCACCTCGTTTCGGCTTCATGTGGGTGGTATCGACATTTCACCTCTATGCACTGCTGGATCTCGCTGGGATCGGCTCATCCTTTCGCAATACAGTACCCACCGCGAAGCGTACGCGTCTACATTAGCAAGTTCCGGTATCTCCATAGCATCCGAGGCCCTTGGTATAACTTACTAGAGTTTATCATCACTCAAGTGATTTGTACTTTCTGGCGTGACTCATCAACACAGCAATTATGTGCCACAGAACAACCAGTTGCTCCAAAATGAAGACGCTATCCCAGAAGGAAGACGCGATCGTTGGACAAGTGCTTCACCTTCAGAGAGCATTCGCGAAGGGAAAGATGAAAACTGTTGTGCTCCCAGAGGCTTGGCGCTGACTAACTGACAGCTCTTCCGTCTTTCCCTGCCTCCTGTTCCCTATCACCTCCTAGGTCCTAACCTTTCCCTTCATTATTTCTGTGGACACCGACACAGTTCGATGTACCTTAGGCGGTGCGCGAAGGGCGACATTGTCTTTATATATTTTGTCCCTTCGCCTAGTCTACAGTATGTGGACAAAGACAGGACTACGCCACGATCTTAAGAAACGAGCAATTACTAGAGGTTGCTTAAACTAAATTCCCACCCAAGCAGCACAGGTCGTCGTCCCAATATTGCAACAGGATGGTCCCATCCTGGTCCTTTGTAGGGCCAACATTGCCAATACAGTTCCAATGTTGGGCCAATTACTTGTGCTGCTTGGGCATGCTCTAAATAACGGCGAAGAATACTCACCCGTCCCGAGCGAATGATACTAGCACGTCCATAGCGAATGCACTCAGTTGCTGTTCTTCGTCAGTGTAGTTAACGTTGTCCAGGAATGGAATTCCAAAGAAGTACGGAATGTCTTCCATGTGAACAACGCGCATCCATTCCGGTATCGTCGACTTTTGGGATCGATGCGCAAACACGAAACCGTAAACACCTTCACGATTCGAGTTGCCTTCGCTAAAGATCATGGTGGGGCAGTAAAAGTCATGCTTCCCGACAAAATTAAGTCGGCTGCTCTTTCTATGCTGCCTTCGTATTATAAGGGCTGTCCTTCAAATAGGCTAAGCCTAAAGGAACAATATTTGCCTTAAGCCAGCTCAGGACAATCTCCTTTAGAGCGGTTACAAACTCCTGATATTCGTACCCGCTAACATCATCCTGAGCAAGCTCGTCGTCAGGCTGCATGACAAAAGGAAAAGCGCCCACATTTGCTACGACGGAAACTAAACCTTCTACAGCGGAGTAAATTCCCTTTTCAGCGGCAATGGATGGCAAGTACGGAACATACTCGATGTTGAAGGTTGGGAGAAATCCGAGAACTTTTGGCGACGTTACATTTTCCGTGCCATCGACTATCTCTTGAGCTGACCTACTTCTAAGACAATCTACGACTTTGTCAGGATGGGTTGTAAGGTCTTGAAAGGCGTTCGCACAACCGAGGGCTGCCGCAACGGCGTTGCCCTTGGCGATGCTCTCGAACACTGAGTCGACGTTTGAGTTCGTAGTCTGTGTTCCACTCGCTCATTGAGAAATAGCGGCGGAACATGCAGACTCCTACCCAGGGGTGAAATCAGGAGGAGGTGAATGTTTATGAACCCTGAGCTCTCTCCAAACACAGTTACAAGATCCGGGTCTCCGTCGAACGCTCTCATGTTTTTCTGAACCCACTGCATGACCAGCAGCGGATCCCAGAGGGCCATGTTGCCCGGGGCTGCTTCGTTGTTCGCATCAAGACATCCGAAAGCGCCCATATGAAAGTTGCAAGACACGACAACCACGTCGTTTAGTGCAGGCAGCACCGGTCCATTGTATCTGGTTACGTAAGCTGACCCCAGTTTAAAGATACCTCCATAAAACCACAACAGAACAGGAAGCTTTGTAATCTCTGATGCTTTAGGCGTCCATACGTTTAGGTACAGGCAGTCTTCGGACAGAGCCGTTGGAATGTAAAAAACCCAGGGAACTCGAGGTGGCAGGTAGGAGTCCTTAACGCTGATTGCATTGTAGATTACATCCCATGAAGGTATTGGTTGTGGGGTGAGGAGCCGTAGCTCCCCGACGGGTGGCTTTGCATACGGTATACCTAGGAATACATCAACGTCCTTCTCAAGGACCCTTTCGCTTCGCCCAACGCACAAGTTCTTCGGTCGTGGAGACGACCGCTGCATCGAGTAATAAGACGCAAGGAAAGAATACGCCCACATTGAATGAGTTCTTCAAAGTTGCCGTGTTCCTTGTTCGTTTGAAGCAGCTGCTCGTAATAATTGTCAATATTTTAGCCATAGATTGGTAGAACAGGCAGAAGTCATACGTAATGGAACCTCCAGACTTTTTTTCCAGTGCATTTATCTTCACTAGAGAACTAAATATGTTAAGTAATGCTATATTTACATGGAAAATCACTGCTCTTGTATATTTTATATGGCTGTACGTGTGCTGTGGCAGCAGTAAGAAAGATAGCTAGAAAACCGGAAAGTCACACCATTATTTGTGCGTTGACGCAATAGAGCTACCAAGAATGCTCAGCTGCTTTATTTTGGCAAACATAGCAACTGACAAAACTATTTGAGGAGGTGGTGCTTATTTAATACCGCGACAAGCAACGAAAACAGAGAACTATTTTTTTTTCGTTCAGTGATGGAATGATACCTACTGATCCTCATTCTCAAATAAGTATTGAATGCGGCAGCATTTCTTTGAGAAGCGCTCAGGGTTACTCAACGACTAATGATTCAAGGGATGGTCACAAGGGCGGATTACCGGGCAAATAGGGCGAGCTTGAACGCTGCCCATTTGCCCACTAACGTCACCGGGGTAGGAAGCGGGCGGTGAGGTGTGTCGCCTTAATCGGTTGCGAGCTTTTGCCAGCAGAGGTTTTTAAAAATTATTTATAAATTACAAGATCCATGCTGAGCTTTAATATTTGACTCGAAGAACCACAGAGACCGCCTCTACATGTATGTTGCACTAAAATATGCACATACAAATCATTCCGGGATCCATTACAGGTAACTTCATCTAAAAAGCTGATATGTATGCCACATTGGAGGATCGAAGGTTTCCACAGTCATAAAAGATAGGCATACAGTATGCGACTTGTGTTCGTGCTTCGCATGCATTGTGAACGAGAGTTCGTGAAAACAACTTTCTCACACAGAAATTCGGTAGCGTGTTAATACTACGGCGATCCTGTGCGAGCCCTTTGTACGTTATATTTAAATGATTTCCGGTTGAAACTCCGTGTCCAAACTTAAGAAATAAAGGACACATGATAATAGAGTTTGAAAGGGTTCTGAGAAAAACACACCTATAGTAAAAAAACGAAACAAGTACATTATTACGAAGTGGAAAAAGCGGCATGGATAAGGCACTAAATGTAAAATGATGTTTTAGCGTTGAAAACGTTGATAAGGTAACTAAAATAGCCGATATGGTAATAAACTAACGCATTGTACACTTAGGAAGGAAAAAGTAATAAGAAACGGCTGAGAATAGTGTGGGCCGATAAGGTTAATTAGCAGCAGTAATGGTAGAACTGTAACCGACTGGCCGGCTCTGCTTAGGGCAGGAACGAAGTTCAATGAGAACGGTCCCTTCTAATGCCACGCACCAATCTTTGTGGTTGGAAAATGTGAGGGTGTTGATATATTCTAACGACAGTACCTCTGAAACCATTTTACGTTTACGTATCAGCTACGAGTACGACACGGCGGTGCGAAGGGATATTAGCTGAAATATTGGTACTTATAGTCTGGTAAAACGCATGCTCTTTTCGCCAAGCATTCACTCGTAAATGCATGGCAGGTTGAACTTTCTATGCGCTTTCGATCGGGAGTGGCTTCAAACGCTACTATTTTCTACGTCCTCTTTTCCGATGGCTGTGCCCTGTCTGCTGCCGCTCAGAATGAAACTTTGTGCCCCAGCCCCGACACAGCGCATTCCATGTCCTTTGGCTCCACATGTGCTATGCGTCTGCGGTGAACGTCATTGTGTTGTTCTTCTTCGCATCTTTCTATAGCGTGAAGCATAGAATGTTTCACTCAAATTGCTTTTAGCATGACATGTTTAACAGACTGTGTCCTCATATATACGAGATATCTCTGCGTTCCTGCCGTCGTTCAATCTCAAAGTGACATAGTAAACTGTTCTGAAAGCATTTCATTTTGGGTTTTGCCGGCTAGCTTCATGCGTACAGTATGCCAGAGTTCTCCTTTCGCTTACCTGTCAGCACGCCAGCTGCTCTTACAACTGGCAGGAACAGCGAGTGATTAGACCTCGGCTTCGAAGTTCAGAAATCCATGTAGAGCATGGCTGGTTGCACATACCGGCTGTTTCAGTGAACACTTTAAAGCATTCTTACAAATAGGCTGAGAAAAATAGAGAAATTCTTCAGAAGGAAACTATTACTTGCGGCGGGCGTCAGTAAGTGTGAAAGACATGCTAATTAGTGACTGAATAATTAAAGTTTGCTAAATAACTTTTTATTTAGCGACGTTTGGCGGCTTTTGTCAATGGCGAGTTTGTAGCCGCGGAGACGATAATGCCATATTAGTTTTTAGAGCAAAGAAAAAGTCATTGTCCAAAACCATGGAGCCCACAGAAATCTGGTGTTCTCTTCCGCATGTAAGCAGAACTCTGCGCACGAGGTGCGCCGTAAATTTAGTGTGACCGCAACGTCCGCTGATGACTTGTTGCAATCTCTGCGGCGCCAAATTCCAACTGCCTGTAGTGATTTCCGTTGCTAGGGAGCCTCAACGTCCAGCTTACACCACGACCGGCGTTACCTTTTTTATTCATCGCTGGGCTGAAGAAAGAGGCTAGTCGTGGTCAAACATGTGGCCTCCCATCTTGAGAGCCTTGATAGGCGCTGCCGGCTATTTTGTTACCTTTTCTTTATCTCCACCGCTTCTGACATAGCCACCAGACGTGCCAGATGGGAAGCGTCGCCGTCCGTTCATTTATTGATTATGTTACGATCGCTGCTTGTTAGGAAGCGCATCAGACAAAGATTCGTCTGCGGAGCACGCAAGGCTTTCGGGGCAGGGTACTGAGCCGAGGTATCCGCGTTCAAAAACGACCGCGACGGCCGCGTTTGGATGGAGGCAAAACGCAAAAGGCGCCCTTGTGCTGTGCGATGTCAGTGCACGTTAAAGATCTCCAGGCGGTTGAAATTTATCCGGAGCCTTCCACTACGGCACCCCTTTCTTCCTTTCTTCTTTCACTCCCTCCTACATTTCTTTCTTTACGCGCGGTACGGGTGTCCACAGAGATATGTTAGACAATTTTCATTTCCATATATTTTTTTTTTTTGCGGTCGTGGCTGCAGTTTTACAAACGCGTCGACATTTGCCTATGGGGTGCTTGTTTTGGAGGTGTTACTGTGACAGAGCCATTGCAGCATGTGCCAGATCGTCCATGAGAGAAGACTTGAACGCTGCAGCGTGAACGCCAGCGAAATTCTAGTGCTCCATTCCCGAGAAAGTGGCCATTGTGCTCGCTTATGTAAGCGCGCCAATAGACGCGGAGCTGGCATCGAGACTATATGCTGCCTAACATCCTGGCCGTCGTATGCCAACTCGTCCCGTATACATATCAATGTTTAATCGATTTAGGAACACATGATTAGTTTATGCTCAGAAAAGGAATTGGCCAGCTAGTGCAACCGATGATTATGACGTCGATGTGCTGGCATACGTCGCTGTCAGGCCGAAGTCAAGTATCAGGGAAATTACAAGCGCATACTGAGCGAGCGTGGCATCAATTTGGAGGTCACTTTAAAGACACAGCTCGTAGTTATATCATGTGTGCCTGCACCAAGAAGTAAGATAAAACGACTTTGAAAAACCACTCGATTTTTGCAACCGCTCTCTCAATCAATGCGACAAAGCTTCAATTTCTCAAAAAAGTGGTTTCGACCGACAAATTCCAATTTTGCAGGGATTCAAATTTAAATTTGCACGACGCACATCACTGGTTCCATCAGAACCCCCACTGGCTTTGTGAGCATAGGTAATAAGTAATGTGGTCAGCCAATGTTTGGTGTGGCATTTATAACGGCCGCATTCTTGGCCCTTACTTCATCCATGGCAAGTTTACTGGAAGTACACAGAGTGCGTTTTAAAGGGCGGTCTCTTCAAGTTTGCTTCACAGTTGGCGCTGTCTGCGCTGAAAAAAATGTAGTTCTAGCGTGATGGAGCCCCGCCACATTTTTCATCACTGGCTTGGCCATTCATAGGCGAGTTCTTTCCTAAGCAGTAGATTGGGTGTTGTGGAAGCACAGCCTGGCCTCCTATGTCACCCGATTTGCCACCTTTTGAATTCTTCCTCTTGGGATATGTTATAAATGAGGTCTTCAAGACGTAATCAACCAACTTCGAGGGTATGAAGCAACGTATCTCTTGAAAACATTCCCAGACAAACGCTTTTATCTGCTATGAACGCAATGAAAGAGCGCCTTCGTCTGTGCATCGCAACGGACGGAAAGCAATTTGAGCACATGTAGGGATTCTGTCGTCATCCAAAATACTAGTGTTTTCGCGGAGCGCCCGAATAGTGCTGCAACTAACTGAGACATTGAAATATACCGTTTTTGTTGACTGATGCTTGTTATATGACTCCAAACTGCGAAAGATATGAACTCTAGAATTATTAATCGCAGGCTACCCCTTCTGACAACAAACTGGATGGCATCTTGTACGAAGCAACGTCGCGCTACAATACCAAAAAATTTTCAGTTGCGGAGTCCTCGTTTATTTTAGCTGTACTTATTCCTTGAAGTTTAGTTGGGTTATTCGCCCAAATCAGAGAAAGCAGCGTCGAAGACGGCTCTCCAGACTTGGTAAGACCTGTGTGGGCCAACCTCTCCTCCAAACTTCGCTAAATAAGAAATTAATACATTTTAATTAACCAGTAACTAATAAGCACGTCTTTCACACTTCATCACGTCCGCCGCGACTAAGTTTCCTTCTGAAGAGTTTTTCGTTTTTTTTGTATAGTCTATAAGAATTTTTGAAAGTGTTCACTGAAACATTCGGTATAAAAGGCAGTTGGTATCCCTGTCAAAGCAGGAACAGAGGAAATACAACACATCTGCATTTACAATACTGTACACGAAATTGGCTTTAGCAGAGGATACGGCTATCAGGAAGTAGGACAGGAAGGGATGCATTAGATGAACTATGGCTTACCATTCATTTGGTCTAAGGAGGACAGAGAGGACTTGAAAGACCACCATACAATCAAGATTGAGGTGCGGATCCGAGAAATATGCGCCAGGAAGTTCATAAGGAAAGAAGGAACGCAAGGGCGAAGGCCATCAGGAGATCATCGGGCGGGATTAAGGAGGCAATTTACGTGTACTCGGAAGAACCGGCCAACCCGATATCGACCAAAGCTTGCACGAATGCACAAAGAAAATTACTTAATGGGGCATCAGTTCGATGCCAGGGAATCGCCAAGGCGGAGGAGGCGGCGATGGCTTTTGCGATGGTTGCCAGGAAGTGTTCGTGTGCACTTAAGGAACACCAGACTGCATGTCTGAAATATACCAGAGGAATGATTGGTAAACATGTAAGCAGAATATTCAAAACTAGACACACACTTTAAGACCTTATAGTCATATGGACCCCAGGACACTCTTCGGATGTTGGAAACGAAGGCGCTCACGCCGCTGCCCGCGTGCTGTTAATCCGGGTTCATAAACATTCGCAGAAACAATTATTCAGAACCGTTATTAAGCTAAAATTACCCCAACATTTGGAATTAGCAAGAAAAGCACAAAAATCTAAACAGGGAGCAAGGGGGCATCTTAAGGAAATTGCAATAAAATTATTACATAAACCCAGTAAAATTCGGCTATGTTTCCTGTTTTGTACGATCAGAATTACGCGTTCTGCACTGCATTGGTTAATTTATACCACATTGTATGAGCATGCCAAATATTGGCGATGGTTTAGCTCTGGCTAAACCTGGAGTGGCGCGATGGCTACAGCTGACCAAGTGGAACTTGCTCAGTTGAATTGCAAAGTCAATCTTTCGCTGCTCCGTTTCGCTGGGCGTTCCTTCATCTCCGTCCCACTTGACACAGCGCAGCTCGGTTTCGCCGGCACGCCGCGCCGCCGGCAGCAGTAGCTGCTCCGCACCACGTGGCTGGTCACGTGAGCAACCACGTGACAGCATGGCGGCTGCGCCGCCAAGCTGAAGGCTCGAAATGCTACCGTAAGGTAGCTATCGTTACAAAACAATCGAGGCATTCCAAGAATCAATAACCAAACAACTGAGGACTGGGAGGCGGCGCTGTCCAGCTAACATTTGGAAGGCCAGCTTTCACCGGTGAACCGTGCAAGATGGGCGGCAAAAGCAAATGGGCTCCCGGAACGCCACTAAAGAAGAGCATACTGGTTTAGGGCACTTCAGGTCTTCACACACGTACGGCACAAAATACAGGCACTTTTAATATTTTTCTTCTCCATAGAAACGCCCTCAGTGCGGCCATGGTTCAACCAGCAAAATCATGCTCATTAAAAAAATGTCAGCAAAATCATGCTCATTAAAAAAATTAACTGCTATAGCTCTGCTACTGCTCGCGGGCCGTAAAACTGTATACATAAAAATCTGGGCATGATGCAAAGTTTACTGCGCGTTTTCAATCCTTTTCTCTCGGAAGTTCGTGGCTATTACAATTGTTCAAATAGCCGAGGGACCGGACGGGCGAACCCGCCTTATATTCTCTTTTATATTTACGAAACAAATTTTTTCTAATGTTAGAGATTTGTGCACCTTTTCAGGCAACTTCATTTGTGTAGCCGGAGCCTACTTGCCCTCAGTGAACTGTTTGCCTCGAGCTGCTGCTAGAACGGGCTGGGGCTTGAGCCGGGCCTGGCCTCAAGTCAACTTTCAATCCGAGGTCTGAGCCAGGCTCGGGCTTTGAGTCTTCGGCTCGGACCGGGCTCGGTCCTCAAAATGTGGCCCTTGCAGCGCTCTAGTCCCGTCTCCGGTAATGCACTTCTCACGGTGCCACAGCATCAGCGATATGCGATCTGCCATGCCGCTCCTTTATTCGAAAGTTGGCGGCGCAGAGCTTGGTGTGCATTCCAATCTGAACTTTCGTTTACTTCATTTCATTTCAGGAACATACGAGACACGATTTCATTCTGGACAATCAAGTCCTTGCTTCCTTTTCAGTAGAGCACTAACTGAATAACTCTTGGAACTGGATTCGTAACAGCATTTTTTAACACTTAGAAGCTTGCTGACGAACTTTGCTCACAAGCCGCCCCTCCTGGAAATTTGCGTAGGACCACGGTCAATACACGAACTCGCGCAACGGGTAGCACTTGCGGAATTTTTGCACTTTAGCGCTCAGTATCTGAGGCGAAGAGTAAGGATTAAATAATACTATGAAGCAATTCAGGACAATATACGATTTCCTAGGCTGCTACAGGGAAAAAAATGACAAAAAACAGGAATTTTCGTAAATGTTTGGTCTCGGCATGGAGCTTAACTGAGTTTAGTGACAACGCTCGATGCGTTTACATGACAAAGCGCAGCGCAAAATGCTTGCATTTCTGCAGTGCTTTAGTCCAGGTGTAGCACGCCACCATAGGTTTCTCTCCTCTTCCCTTTTTCTTCCACCTTTCTAACACTCGTGGCGAACTAACACTCGTAGCAATTTAGGCAAAAACTGAAAATATGGAGACATAGGCGATCCTGGTTCGGTTCTCTGACCCCTTTACTGACAGCCATCTTCATCTGCTACAATTTCTGAGTAAGCAGATGTGCTGCATCCGGTGCAACCGTGTGGTTTGCTAGGCGCGCAACAAAGCGTGATTCTTTGTTACTCTTTTTTTTACAAAAAGCCAGTCGCTGCACAGTACTTAAAAAAGCAGGCGCTGCACGGCATTCCTTTTTTTGTCATCGTAATTTGTTGTCTAAGAGAACCTTGCAATCGAGGAGTAGAATGCGATGCGAACAGATACACGATCCGGTAGTAGTTAAAGTGTGACAGAAAGATGTCTGGAAGGCTCTGGGTGAACTGAATCCTTTAAGCTCAGTATTTTTTTAACCATCCCTGCCATAAAGTAATCACAACGCAAAAACAAAACAAAAGAGAAGGCATGTTTCAAACTCAGCTTGTTAATATAAAGGAGAAGTTTGGATTTGCAACGAGTCGATTACGGGGTATGCAGTCTTAAAATTTTCTCCACATGGTGCACGTGTCACCTTCGTAGAAATCCACAAGGGTGTAATTTCCTGGTTGCAACCACAAGAACTTTGGCTGTTGGACCGAATAGCTCGGCCACTGTTGTCCTTGAGGCACAGTAGGCTTCCTGCGTGCGAAGTAAATACGTTGTCCAGTCATCGGAGGACAAGGTCTTGAGTTTCCGAGAACCATCAAGCTATCACACTATAAATCTGAATTGTTAACTCGGAATACTACAGCAATAAAGATAAAAGACTAGACCGTCTAAGCGGGAAAATATCTATTGTAAAGAGCGCGAAAGGGCTCGCGCTGCAGGCAGAAAGACAATTCGTTGTTTCATTGCATACTACTTTGTTGTCGGTATTAGAAATTTTTCTTGCCGTTTTGCACCCTCTATGCATTGCTGTCTACGCTTTAGCTTTCACAAGCAACCACTCTCAGTTCACCTGATAAGAAAACGTAATTGCTATTTGATACAGCTTTTTTCTTTAACGCAAAAAGATCATGTTCATTACGAAGGGTCTGCGTCAGCACTCCACGGAATCTGGTGCCCTTGTCATTCATTGGGGTTTAGCGTTACTCAAGTGGTTTGTACTTTCTGGCGCGACACATCAACGAATCGACCGATGTGCCGCTGAATTGCCGGGCGCTCCGAAGAGAAAAATGAAGTGCGGATCGAAGGGCGCTGGTTTCTTTCCACTGCCCCCTCCACCTTCAAACAAAGGTGGAGAGGGAAAGCCGAGAATTTTTTCTTTCGCAGACGCTTGGCGCTGGCTAATGGGCAACGCTTCCGCCTCCTCTTGTTCTCTATACCGCCGAATCCTTTCCTTTCCATTCGTTCTCTGGACGTCGACATCGCCCGTCGTGCCTTACACGGTGCGGACAGGGCGTCATTACTTTTATTTTATTTTATTTTTTATTTTTATTTTTATGTGGACACCGTCTTCACTACGCCGCGATCTCAGGAACTGAGGCATAGGAATTAAAGTGCCGGAAATGACTGGAAAGAATACTCACCCGTCACGAGCGAATGATACTAGCATGTCCATAGCGTAGGTACTCAGTCGTCGGTCTTCGTCAGTATAGTTAACGTTGTCCAGGAATGGAAATCCAAAGAAGTACGGAATGTCCTCCATGTGAACTACGTGCATCCATTGCGGTAGCTTGGACTTTTGGGATCGGTGCGCGAACACGAAACCGTAAACCGCACCTTTACGATTAGAGTTGCCTTCGCTGAAGATCTTGGTGGGGCAGAAAAAGTTCTGCTTGCCAACAAAGTCTGCTGCCCTTTGTCGCAGTGCTACCTTAGTATTAGAAGGGCTGTCCTCCAAATAGGCTAAGCCTAAAGGGACGACATTTGGTTTAAGCCAGTTCCGAATGATCTCCTTTATAGCGGCCACAAACTCCTTGTATTCGTACCCGCTAACATCGTCGCGAGCAAGGGCTTCAGGCTGCATTACAAAAGGAAAAGCGCCCTCATTTGCTACTACTGAAACCAGCGCATCTACAGCGCGATAAAGCCCCTTTTCAGTCGCAATGGTGGGCAAATACGGAACGTACTCAGTGTTGAAGGTTGGCAAAAAACCCAGAACTTTTGGCGACGTTACATTTTCCGTGGCGTCAATTATCTCTTCAGGTGATCTGCTCCGAAGACAGTCTATTACTTTGTCAGGGTGGTTTGTCAGGTCTTGAAAGGAGTTCGCACAACCGAGGGCTGCCGCAACGGCGTTGCCCTTAGCGATGCTCTCGAACACTGACTCGACGTTTGAGTTTGTAGTCTCCGTTCCGCTCATTGAGAAATAGCGGCGGAACAGGCCCCTGCCCACGGGCGAAATCAGGTGGAGGTGAATGTCCATGGACCCTGAGCTCTCTCCAAAGACAGTTACCAGCTCCGGGTCTCCGCCGAACGCCCTAATGTTTTTCTGAACCCACTGCATGACCAGCACCTGGTCCCAGAGGGCCATGTTTCCCGGAGATGCTTCGTTGTTGGCATCAAGAAATCCGAAGGCGCCGTTACGGAAGTTGCAAGACACGACAACCACGTCGTTTAGTGCAGGCAGCACCGGTCCATTGTATCTGGTTACGTAAGCTGACCCCAGCTTAAAAATCCCACCGTGAAACCACAGCAGGACAGGTAACTTTGTCTTCGTGGATGCTTTAGGCGTCCAGACGTTCAGGTACAGGCAGTCTTCGGAGAGTTTAGTTGGAATGTAAAAAATAAAGGGGACTCTAGGTTGCATGCAGGAGTCTTTAACGCTGGTTGCATCGTATACTCCATCCCATGGAGGTATTGGTTGTGGTTTGAGGAACCGCAGCCGTCCGACGGGTGGCTTTGCGTATGGTATACCTAGGAATACATCAACGTTCTTCTCAAGGACCTTTTCACTTCGTCCACGAACACGACCGTGGGTTGTGGAGACTACCGCTGCATCTTGTGGTAAGGCGCAAGAAAGGAATATTGCCACGATGAATGAGTTGTTCCAGGTTGCCATGGTGCTACGTTTTTCACAGCATCTGCATGTAAAAATGCTCCATATGTTGGCCATGGACTGGTATAACAGCCATGAAGTCAGATATGACAGAACCTGTATAATACCTCTGCAGTGCAACTACCTTCTTTACAGCACTTAATAAGTTAAATAATGCTACATCTTTAAAGGGAAAATGACAGTACTTATATATTTTATGTGCTTGGTGCATCCTGCGGCGAAAGTAAGAAGGTCGGCTCAACATTAAGCCGGAAACTCATTATGTGTACAGTGATGCAATATACTTGCGCTATCAAAAATGGTTAGTTGGTTTATTTCGGCAAACGTAGGAATCGTCCTAACTATCTAAACAGGTGATGCTTTTTTAACGCTTCGTCAAGCAAAGGCAGCGGAGTACTGTACCCTTTTTCTTCACACACGGAGTGAAACCTACAGACATTCATTCTCGAATGACTACTGAGTACAGCTGCAGTTACTTCAGACGCGCACAGGATTACTCGAGTGTCTAGGATAAATGAATGGTTCGTTAGGGTGGCGGGTTTTCGTTACCCTGAACCAGAGTTTGTTGCTCTGCAGCATCGAAATTATATATGCGCCGGTCAGTGGTGTTCGATTCCCGGAATCGCCTTTTAAATAATTTTAAGAGCGGAATTTGCAGAAAATTCTTACGGAGTTTTCAGGAGACATTAAGAACTAATATTTTATCTTTTTTTCAGATTGCTGGAACATTCCTACTTTTTCACAGAGACATGGGTCAAAAAGAGTAATTTTGGGGACTAATTGGGGAAATTTTTGATTTCAGCATCCAACATCACTAGCACTTGTCGGTAACCGTGAGGGTGCACTCAACCACATCAAACGCCGTCATTATACTATGTCGTTTAGGATACACACAGTGGAAAAAATTTCGCACCATCAACAGTTCGTTTTCGTTTCAATAATAGCAGCAACGTTGTATCCGCTGCTAGTTATTTTCATGCTAATTATGACTGCCAGCATTATGACAGCATTATGATTAGAATTATGACTGATAGTCATAATGCTAATTATGACTGCCCCTCTTATAGATTGGGATATGATAGGTATAATTGCACTCTTTTTGCCGACTGCTTAATTTGCGGTTTCACAGGTGTTGATTGTTTTATAGTTGCACAACTGCCGATTGCTTTAAAAGACGGTGATCATTCAGTGCTGCGTGCATTGTTAAGAAGGAAGCTAAAAAGCCAGACAGCGTCGATGACCTGTGTCACTGTGCAGTAAAGTTACCCTATCCCCGGCTGTAATTATGACGGTCAGATGTGCCTCTCAGTGCCGTATATGTACCTGTCACCTGTCGAGTCATATTCCTGACGTGCGCATGATGTTCACGGCGTGTTTATTTTTTAAATATAGTCGAAAAAGAACACAAATTCCAACGAAGGCGGCCAACGTTCAGAAAATCTGCTAGCAGAGCAACATATGCTAATGTATGCCACATAAGCAAGGAGAACACAACCAGGCTGAGGCGTATTTGTAATTATTCCTTCCAACATTCCTGAGGTTATCATGATAAGATTTTAATGCAGAATTAAACAACAGCAGTGTGTCCAGGCTTACTTAAATGCGTTCCCCTCGTTTACACACTCCATTAAAGCAGGCCTCTATTAGGAGACATTGAGGTTTGAAAGTTGTGCTAATTCCGTTAATTTTCGAATTCTAGCGGCGAAACCTGCAAGGAATAGGCGCACGCCTCAAACCTGCCGCTGTCTTTTAACTTAATCTAGAATAGCTCTCGTTATATTAGATGCACTATTGATGAAGAACCGCTAAGTTCTTCGTCTCAGACAACCCGTGCAGCATTACGCACAATTGCACTCCATGGAGCGTCAACATCATGCATCTGTGCTTTGTTACTGGGTGTACGAGTGCACTGTTCGTGTTTGTATGCTCAGCGCACCCTTTTCCGAAAGGCAACAGAAACTAAGTGTCTGCAAAAGTGCCCGAAGTCGTGTTACACCTGTAACGGCGTAACACGATAACACGATAATAGCTGATGGGCTAGTAGGATTTCAGCCATTATATTCATCTCATTTATTTCGTTCAATAAATCGGTTACGAGCAGAGCCCGTAGTTCCTCTTGTGTGTTCCTTTTCTTTTGTCTGGTGTGTGTTTTGCGCTAAATGAGACGAATAAGGTGGCACATGTTTTTACTGTGTAGTAAGCAGCGCATTAAGGTAAAGTTCTACAGAGCTAAAGAAAGACAAGCACATAAAAAGACTAGACAGAGCATTGGACAGGAAGGGAATGAGATGAAAGACCTTATAATGAAACCATGAACCAAGTCTTAGAGGTTTTTCAACATAGTGGGAAGGGTTTAACAAACGTCGGAACTTCCGTAGTATCAATTCCGACAGTTTTTAAATTAAATCCTAAGTTCAAGGATGCAGGTGGTCTTCTTCTAGCGACAAAGCACGGCCGCACTGTGTCGCTGACGTATGTCCCGTCGTCTGCGCGGGTCCTGCAAACTCCCGCTATCGGCCCAGAGTTCGTGAAGAGTTTCTTTACGATTCGGCCATTCTAAGATAAGAACGCAATAATGAATCAGACGTCAAAGCGCGCCTCACCGAGATCCTGCTGCCACATGACAACGGAGAGCTTTAACAGCCAGCAAAACAGGCTCAGATTGGTGGGCTATCCTGACTGCATAGCAATTGCTGTGAGAGTCCTCCTATAAAGTGTGAAGGGATGGCCCCGTAGGCCAATTAGCCACGCTGGAAAGCCGCAGTCCTTTCCTAATTTCATCAGGTGACGCGTAATTTGGAGAGGATTGTCCACAAATATAGACTCCAAATAGTTTCCACAGCCCCCAGAAGTTGGCTAGCACAAGCGGTAGATTTACAGGCGAAAGAAAAACCCCAGAGGCTACAACAAGGAGCTGTCAGAGGCGTACGTCAGGTATGCCAACGGGGTCATCCACTGGATGTTTAACCAATGATGCTGTGCAATTTTTAAATAGTTTTTCCGTTAGAAGAGCGCTTTTTTCGTTATGGCACTGTCAACGGTGTAAAGCATCAGGAGGAACACAGCTATATTGATAAAATGAGACGCGCACAGTATCTCGAAGTGGAAAATCCGGTTTGGATAAGGTACTAAATATACGCTGACGTATTAGTCGTCAGCAACGTGAAAGGGTTGCCAAAAGTACACAATACGGTCCAAAACTGACGCATTGGATATTGAGGAAGAAAAGATTAGTCAGAAACGGCAGAGAAAAACGTGGGCCTATAAGGTTTAATATTCAGCGGGAGTTAAGGTGGAATTGTTAAGGGACTGACAGGCTCAGTCTGTTACTGTTGAAGTTCGGGATAAGAGTTAATAGAGAACACCTAATTCCAGATTCGCTGATGACATTGCCTCGCTAGGTCACTCAGGAGATGAACTGCAAAGCATGATCAATGAGTTAGGCAAGCTGAGCAGAACGGTGGGCCTGAAAATTAACATGCACAAAAACAAAGTAATGTTCAACAGCCTCACATGGAACCAGCAGTTCACAACTGGTAGCGAAGTACTGGAAGTGGTACGGAATGCGTCTACTTAGGGTAGGCAGTGACCGCTGATCCGGGTCATTAGAGGGAGATAACTAAAAGAATAAGAATGGGTCGGAGCGCATTTAGCAGCTTCTCCCAGATCATGAATGACAGTTTACCAATATTCCTCAAGAGAAGAGAAAATAACAGCTGTACCTTACACGTACTCTCCAATGGGGCCGAAACATTGAGGAAAACGAAAAGGGTTCAACTTAAGTTAACAGCAATGCAGCGAACAATGGAAAGATAAATGATAGGTGTAACGCTAAGAGACCGGAAGCGGGAAGAGTGGATGAGAGATCAAACGCGGGTTAATGACATCCTAGTCGAAATTAAGAGGAAGAGGTGGGCTTGGGAAATGCATGTAATGCGAAGATAACCGCTTGTCCTTAAGGGTAATTTAGTAGATTCCAAGAGAACCAAGCGTAGCAGGATGTGGCAGAGAGTTAGGTGGGCGGATGAGATTAACAAGTTTGCGGGTATACGGTGGCCGGAACTGGCAAAGGACAGGGTTAATTGAAGAGACACGGGAGAGGCCTTTGCCCTGCAGTTAGCGTAGACAGGCTTATGATGGTGGTGATGATGATAATGACAGGCTCAAGATAGGGCAAGAAAGGAGTTCAATGTCAAAGGTCCCAATCATTGTACTTGGTGTTCAGATATTCTTTCGACACTGCCTCGGCAATCATTTTACATATAAACAATGACATAGCAATGCGAGGAAAGCTAACCTAATGTTTCGTACTTACAGTCTGGTAAAACGCATGATCTTTTCGCCAACCATCCACTCGTTAAGTGCAGGGAAGATTAAACTTTCTATGCTCTTTCGACTGGAACCAGCTTCAAACGCTACTATTTTCCTCGTCTCTTTTTCCTATCGTTCTGCCCTGCCTGTTGTTGCTCAGTATAATATTTTGGTGCCTCGAGCCCTGAGGCCTCTGACACGGTGGTTTTCAAGCCCTTTGGCTCCATATGTGCTGTTCGTCTTCGGCAAATGTCATTGGGTTCTTCTCTTAATGTAGTGTGAAGCGTAGAATGTATTACTTGAATTGCTTTTCAGCACTGAAACGGTTTACCCACTACGATAATACGAGATAATCTGCGTTCCTGGCCGTCGTGCATTTGCAAAGTGACATAGTATATTGTTCTGAAAGCATTCCATTTCGGGTTTTGCCGGCTAACTACATGCGTACAGGCTGCCACAGTTCTCGTTTCTCTTACCTGTCAGTACGCCAACTGCTCTTCCAACAATCTAGAACAGCGAGAGATTAGGCTTAGGTTTTGAGTTCAGCAATTATATAGAACATGGCTGGTAGCATACACACGCAGCCTCCAATGACCCTCCGAAGCGTAATCATGACTTGCCTGATATCTTAAAAAGGGCCAGCGCTTTACACAAACCTCATGGTTGTTTTGAAATTGGCTCGAGACCAGAACGCCGTCCCTTCGCCTCTTCCGTTTTTTTTTCGGATTTACGACATCATAATGAAACCACTGTTTCTTTTTTGGTTACGGTGATGGAAGTGGACGCTGTTGAACTTCAGTCCGGTCGGTCAGCCGCTGCCGCCCAGAGGAAACGTCTTGGCCTCCCGAATGACGCAAGCAGCCAGGCCACCGTGATGTACTCGACCACCAGTGACGACTCTTCGGCTGACGACAGCTTCATCAGGGTCCTAAGCAAGTAGGCCAAACGAAGACTGCGCAAAGGTGAGGACTCGTCGTCGTGGAGTACGCCCACGATCACTATGGAGCGAGGATCATCGGCACATACTGTCCTATTTGTGCCAGAGAATCCCACTGACAATCTCAACCACATCAATAGGCAAGCCACGTCTGCGTTCCTGGAGGCTCGCATCCCGGGAGCAATTAAAGATGTGAGGGAGAATCGTCTTAGGAATGTCGTCGCCATTGATGTCATGGACCGGAACGCGCTTGAGAGTTTGAGGAACATCAGAACGCTCGGCGGCATCAGCGTTCGTTCCCATGTCCTTCTAGGCAGTGTCACTACGGCAGGCTCCATTTACGACCTCGACGTAGCCATCCGCGACTCTGATCTGCCCAATTTGATTCAACCAGCTACCGACGGTGTAGCCATACTGCAAGCTCAGGCGTCTTGGGAGGACAAAGAGCATCAAGTTGACCTTTCAAGGGGACTGCATTCCAGCGTACGTGAAGGTTGGGCCCTTTCGGCATGCAGTTAGGCCTTTCGTCCCGAAGCTTCTCCAGTGCCGGAAATGCATGAAGATAGGACACGTGAGTAATGTGTGCATTTTCCCCATATTGTGCCCACGGTGTACTCAGCCACACAACGGCGATTCTTGCCGGGTAACCGTCCTTACGTGTGCCAATTGCCGCGGCCCTCATGACGCTGCCTGAAAAGATTGTCCTCGCCTGAAAATGGAAAGAGCGAAACTCAAACAAATGAAGAGAGACAATTCCACACACAGAGAAGCTGCCGCTAAGCTGCGACGACGTCGTCGCCCTCGTCACCGACATTCTGAAAGTGGAACGAGCATTGGAAAGGACCGTCCAAGAATTTCCGCAACTTGTCCTCCCCCTCCGCATACTACTTTAAGGATTGGGAGCAATATGACTGGCGAGGTACAGACGGTTGTCGCAGACGGGCCTTGGCCATTCCTACCTGAGCTACACACACCCGCTGTGACCAAGCAGGTATTGCGCACCCAGAGTCCCGAGCCCATTGCTAATCAAGCACAAGTCACAACTCTGGTCCAAGACCGGGACCGGCAAGTGACTTGGACATCCCTCCCGAGGCACTGCACACCCTCAATGATAGAACAGTCACCGCGCACCTAATGTGTTGAGCCTACTGCTGGTCGGGTAGTAGGTCAGAAACCAGACCAGGTGTCAGATGAGCAAGTGATTTCAATGCTGAAGCCAATCGTGAATGTCATGCGTGTGCTGCTTTCCAGCTTGCACATGCCAGCTGCACAGAATCCACTGCAGATGCTGGATTTGTTTAATCCAGTGCTCGCAGCTGTCCAATAACAGGCACAACGCATCCTCCAGCCTCATCCTTCCGAGAAGAAGTCCGATGCTTACGTTGTCATCAACATTATCAGCCGCAACGGCAAGCAGTTTTTTTTTCACACTGAAACGTGTGCGCTGCCTTGTGATGGAGGGTCCTCGAACTGTTCCACTGAGGTCGCAGCAGTCGGCAGCCCTCAAGGTGTGCAGGCTACAGCTGCGATGGCCTGTGACTTACAGCTTTTGTGTCATTGACTGTCGTGCTTGCTACGGACCGCATTTCTCTTCTTATTATTTTACGCCCCCCTAATCCCTCTCCCCCAGTGCAGGGTAGCCAATCAGAACATTTTACTGGTTAACCTCTCTGCCTTTCTTCTACCACTTCTCTCTCTTTTTCATCGTTGATTTGCGGATATTTTACGTCATAGCAGCAAAGTCGGTTACGAGGCGTGCCCTAATATTATAGTGGGGCACTGGATTAATTTCGATCAGCTGGGATCTTTCAGCGTACGCCTGAACGTCAGTACACTGGACTGTTCGCAATTATCCTGCATCGCAGTGAAGTCGCCGGTGCCCGCATCGAACACACGCCTTCCGGCTGAGCAGCCACCACGGCGGGTGCGCACCATGGAATTGCGGGGTCAAAGCCAGACCGAGAACAGCGCTCTGCGTTGCGCAGTTGCATCTAAATGTGGAGAATTTGTAGGCCCAGTTCGCTGTGATTTAGAAATGTTCCAATGCAGCGTTATTTCCTGTGGGAAAAGTTTATAAATGCCCTTATTTATTTCCTCTGTTCTGGGAGCAGTCGGGTACACTCGCACCATACAGAGGGCCTCCTCGACTTTCCGCTCCACCAGACGCTGTGCCCCAGTGTTCTGTTTCCAGCACACCGGCCCGACAGCTGCAGGAAGCGGGTTTGTTTATCGCTTCGCCGCTGGCAGAACGCGTATTACCTTCAGCCACAAAGTACTGTGCGTTCCGAATGTTAACCGCCGCCTCTGTTGCCGGAGGAATTGCTGCTCTTTGAGCTGTCGGATATTTTGATTTAGGCTTCTGTGCTTCTGCGTTTTCTTTCTTTAGTGCGTCCGCATTAGGTGGGCGCTTTCGGGAAAAAGTGTCCGTTGACTGAGGCCAGCGAAAAGCAATTGAATAAACAGAAACGAAACAGAAATGACTTTGCAGACATCGATGTTTTAACTTGCGACGTTTGGATTCGGAAGCCACCTCAGTGCATGTCGTAGGAAAAGGAAATAGCTTTACGTGGGAACAGATGCACGCTGCGCCCCTGTGGATTCAGCAGAACAGTGTCATTGCTACTGCGCGAACGCCAGCCATGCGCCACTGTTCTCAAGCTTCGCGCCATGCTCTTATACGAAAGCATGTGACAACAAAGTTTGTGGTTTATGGGGGTTTAATGTCCCAAAGCGACTCAGGTTATGAGGGACGACGTAGTGAAGGGCTCCGGAAATTTCGACCACTTGGGGGTTCCTTTACATGCACTGACATCGCACAGCACAGGGGCCTTTAGAATTTCACCTCCATCGAAATTCGACAGCAGTGGCCGGGATCGAACCCGCGTCTTTCGGGCCGGCAGCCGAGCGCCATAACCACTCAGCCACCGCAGCGGTCCCTGATATTACAACAGAGTAAAGAAAACAAACAATGTAAGAAAGCGTGTGTGGCGACCTATGCAGTGGCAACGAGACTTGCACAAGCATTACCGTCGAATCGACCCATTAATCGCCTGTCAATTTTATATCTTTATGTACCTGACAGGTGGTATAGCGCATTAAGTCTTCAGAAATACTCCTTTACTACTCTCTGAGCCATTTGTGTGACTTTTCACGTGAAGTTTATTGTATCTTCTGCTTCTGTCAGTGAAACCCAATTAGCACGGACGTGCTCGGCGCCTATGGCACATTTCCGCTTGCGTTGGCTCACTCGGTTTATAGCGCGATGAACGATTAGTCTTGCTGGGAGGCTCTAGTTATGAGCCGCCTGTCATACGGTCTCCCATTCCTACCACTTGTGGGGAATGATCGAGACAAAGCAGATGCCATCATCCGTACCGCCTACAAACATCCGTTAGGCCTCCCGATGTACACGGCCAACTGCCACCTCGAGGACCTGGGACTGACCAACACAATAGAAGAAATTCGAGAAGCCGTCCTAGCATCGCAAAAGGAACGCCTCCTCACCACCAAAGCTGGACGCGCAATCTTGGAAAGAGTAGGTTCCCCGGCTGACATACGTGCCGTCCAGGACAGCCGAGACCTACCCTCAACTCTGTGAACTGGCGTGTATGTAGCCCCACTCCCGAAGAACATGCACTCGGACTCACAAAAGGGACGACGAAAGGCGCGAGTGGACTATCTGCGCCGCACACATCGACAGGCACAAAATGCTGTATACGTCGACGCAGCCATGTACCCCGATTCAACAAACGCGGTGGCGGTCGTCTTGGACACCAATTTCAAGGAAATCGCCAGCGCCTCCCTACGAAACTGCTCTCCCACAGTAGCAGAAACTGCTGCAATTGCCCTCGCAATCCAGCACGGCGATGCTACGAGAGATCAGTTAAAAATTATTACCGACTCCTAGTCCGCGTGTCGCCTCTTCCTCTTTGGCAGACTTCCACACTCCGTCGCTCCAATTCTGACTACCCCACAAGTTCAAAATTCCACATGCAAGCACCAAATCACTTGGACTCCTGGGCACGAGGGGCTCGAGGGAAACGAGGCCGCGGACAGTCTAGCTCGAGGATATACTAACCGAGCGACTAACCTCCCCGACCTCACCCCTCTCCCCTCTACGTACGGCGAGCGCCTCCTCCTTCTCCGAACACAAAGACAAGTCTATCCCCCACCACACCGTAAGCTAACGGCGGCAGAGGCGAGGGAATGGCGACAACTACAGACGAACACCTTTCCTAACCTACACAAGTACCACATCATCTTCCCCGACAGATATGACAGCAACTGCCCCTGGTGTGGCGGAATTCGAACAACATATGTAACATGGGGCTGCTCCGGTCCCAAGCCCCCCGAACTAGACAAACATCACTCCGAGGAACAGTGGGAGTCTGCCCTGCTCAGCTCTGACTTGGCGACGCAGCGAAAGCTGATATCCCAAGCAAGAGCAACTGCGGTGGACATTGGGGTCCTGAAATAAGGACTCCACCCAAAATCTGTATTTCCGCCTCTCTATCCTACCTTTTTGGAATAAATGTTTTCTACTACTACTACTACTTGCTGGGAGGAGGACAAAGTTTTTCAAAAAGAAAAAAATAGTTCATAGCTCGTACTTACGACACAGATGAATTCATCGGATGCTAAAGTTGCATTCGCATACACAGTATAAAGGAAGCCTGTGAACCCGTTTTCAAGACAAATAACTAAAAGTTACGTTAAGTTTATACAGGTGTTTCTATTCCGAATTGTACTATGGGCCCATGAAAGCCCCACAGAAGATATCAGACGATAACAGAAAAGATATCAGAATAAAGTCAACGATACGATAGTTAGGTCTGAGATGGTCAATAAACGTTGTTACGTATGTAAAGAAGGGACGATTTATTAACCGAATTTTTTTTGCCAATTTACTCCTCTGCATTTTTGCTACCACTCAGTCGCGTCTTGGATTGCATAGCCGGCGGCAGGCGTTCCCAAGCGTTCCCTGACGCCTTATGCGGTGTGTGCCAGCTGTGGAGGCCTAAAGGAATGAACGCTCACAAGCAATTTATGGCATCACAGGTGATCTGTGCTGACGCCATGAGGGCAAAAATGTGCATACGGGGGAAGGCTCAAAACATCATGAATTTCGCCTTTATAACATTGGACCCTCGGCAAGAATGACAGCCTCAGCTGCCCCGGTACTGCACCGTTTGTAATTAGAACATACACGTTGGGAGAGGACAGCGCCCGACAACAAGCCGCTTGTCTCATAGAGCTGTTGGCTGACTGCACGCCTCCACATCCGAGAAATATTCGAGGGCGAATACCTTCAACTTGACTTAATTTTTCGCTCGCCGGTCTCGCGAATTTTCCTACATGCAAAGATTGTGGGCGCAAATGATTCGCTGTGCAGCAGAAGCACCCGCATTATCCGGAAGCCACAGAGAGTGGCCAGAACTCATGTACCGTTGTTTTCAGAGCTAATGTGATGATGGTGGCTGTCTTGAAAACTAATACTTCACACAGTGCTCCGAAGCAGTGACACCACAAAGAAGCACGATTGCTGGCAGCCCCCATAGCGAAGTCCTGGGCGTTTTAATCGCTTCCGTCATTTAGTTGCAGTCAAAAAGTACAGTCTAAATTCTAAACTGAGCCTGTACTATAAATCAAGACCTTTTTTTACTTTTTTGCGTTTTTCAGAAAATGAAAGCGAAATTTAGAACGAGTACTGTGGTTGGGAATTCAGACGGAGAGCACAGTGTGAACACCGGCTGCATGGGGCCTGTACGCAAGCTGAACGACTGAGGTGGCCAATGTCGACGAGGAACACACTGCGCGTCAGTAAGACCCGAAGGAGGATCATAAGAAAAGAATGCGGTGCGGATGCCCTTGTTTGTTCTCACTTTCCCTGCTCGTATTGCACAGTCCTCTGCGTTAGTGTGCTGAGTATATACCGGAAAATGCGGCACCCTGACCGAATTTCTAACACTATTACTATTAGCCCTTTTTTTAGACCTGGTGATTTTTCTTATTTTTGGAAGCCTCATGCTTTCTCTCGTTTCATTAACCTATATTCTGAAGCGAAGACATGTTTTTACAATCTACGACGCTTATAAACAGTTTAGCGCAAAAAATTCCAACCATTTCAAAGGAATGTGGCAAAATGAACATGTTCGTGGACGTAAATCAACTGTGTGTGTGTGCACGTGCACGTGTGAGTGCGCGCGTGCGTGCGCGTACGTGTGTGAATGCGTTCATCCAACTTGTTACAGCCGTTTAGGTACTGTACTGGGCCACACGCATATAAGCACAGAACGTGGTTGAGCAAAAGAGCTCTCCCGGTAGATGCCACAGCAGCAAGTCGGAGACAGACTGGGTTCTTGTTTTCCGCCTCAGATGGCATAGTACGTTGTACACGTGCGGCGCTTGCACTTACAAAATAAAAGAAAAAACTTCGTTTCGAGGAAATGAAAGGCAAAGTAACTCTCTCATTTCTCTGTCCACACGTCGGCCGCGCCGTGAAGGAAGGAATGAAGGTGGGAGTGAAAGAAGAGAGAAAATGGTGCCGTAATGGAAGGGTCCCGAATATTTTCGACCACTTGGGAATCTTCGTGCTCTCACAATACACAGCACACTTGCGGATTTCGCGTTTCGCCTCGATCGAACAGGGCAACCGTGCACGTATTGTAAGAAGAAAGGAAGTAGACATACTTGTGAGGGCACGTGCGATCCACGTGACGAGACCAAATGAAAGTTTTGCCATCTTCTGAAAATGTTCTTTAGTTTAACGTGGTCGTGGAATCGAACCCAGGCCGTGAGAATGACCTCATCTCTATGGCGGTGAAATTCAAAAACACGTTATGCAGCGAGATGTCAACGCACAACGAAGTTCAACATCCAGCGGTCTAAACTAACCGGGAGCTTTCCACAACAGCGCCTAATTATCGCTTCTATTCCTTTCTGTCCTATTCCCTCACGGTGCGGTTCAAATGTCCATCGAGTGCGAGAGAATTCAAACAGCAGGCTTTCCCAGCAATGATGCCGGTAGCGCCATCCCGCGCCTACCGGACGAATGAGCACACTACCGTGCATGGAAGCTGCGGAGATTTTTTTGGATTGGAAAACGTTTATTATCGGCTTGAGTTATAAATGGATTTGTTGATCTTGTTAGGTGGCCGTCAGTGGAGACTGGCGGCGACCTCTTCGGCTCTCGTCACTACCAGTACTTGGGTTTCCAGGTCGGAGCTGAGCAACAAGGTCTCCCACAGGCCCGGGAGCGCGAGCCTCTTGAGCGATATTGGTGGGAGATCTCTCGGACAGTCCCAGAAGATGTAGTCTACGGTGGCTTTGCCGCCGCATTTGCTGCACTCCCGCTTAAATCTATCCGGGTACACATGGCTAAGGACAGCTGGATTAGGGAGTTTTTGTTTGAAGTTGTCTCCACAGCACCTCCTGTTCTTTGTTTAGGCTTTTATGCGGAGCAGGGAAGGTTAGCCTTTCTAGCCTGTAATGCTGAGTAATCTAATCGTAGGTATTAAGGCCGTCTCTCGTCATTTCGGCGGCCGAGTTAGCGTCCACTGCTCGGCGGATAGATCCTCCAGCTTTATCGTGGGCTGCCTCGTTCCCCGGGTTTGACGAGTGAGCCGGTACCCAAACCAATTCCACGTCTGTCCTGTCTTTCGGGTAATTCCTGAGAATTCCCAAGGAGATGGGAGATATTCTGCGCTTGGCTAAATGGCCAATGGCTGCTTTTGAATCGCTGACAATCACTTCTGCTCGCGGGTTTGTCAACGCCAAGGCCATTGTCGCTTCTTCGGCTATTTCTGTAGAGTTGGTGCGTACTGTCGCGTTTGCTATGAGTTGGCCTTCCTCGGTCACCGCGGCTATCGTGAATGTTTTTTCGGGTGTTGGGTAAGCTGCCGCGTCTACGTAGACTACGTCCTGTCGGCCCTCAAGTTTCTTAGCTAGGGCTTTTGCTCTGGCCTTGCGTTTTCCTTCATGATGTACGGGGTACATATTTTTCGGTAATGGTTTTACCGTGATAGTCCTTCGGTGGTTGGACGGTATTTTTCAAGTATCCGCGTTGAGAGGTTCCGCCTTTCTTCCGAGCCATTCTAGGATTGCTCTACCCGCATTGGTTCTAGTGAGCCTGAGCTCTTGCATTCTACGATGGGCCTCAGTCAATTCGTCTAGCGTGTTGTGTAGGCCGAGTTGCAGTAACTTCTCAGTGGAGGGGTTGACTGGTAGGCCTAGGGCTGCCTTGCAGATCTGCCTGATGAGTCCTTCAATTTTGAGTTTCTCTGCGTTGTATAACTGTAGATAGGGGAGGGCGTAATTAATCCTGCTGATGACAAAAGCTTGCTGTTGTTGTTGTTGTTGTTGTTGACCTCACACAATGGCACATACCCACAAGGGGGATTGGCCATAACCAGATGGTGACTATTTAAATGACCACTTGCATGTGGCAAGCATGGAATGACCTACCAAAATTTGGATTGCACAGTTTTCGTAGCCGAGGTGGTTGCAGGAGGTTAGGGGGGTCATACAAACTAAAATTTAGGCAAAGAATGGGTAGGGATTACTATAAGTGGTTGTAAAAACCGAAATACAGAAGCTGATAATGCGATAGGCTGGACGAAAGCTCATGAAGGTAGACGTTTTGATTCTAGTATATAATTTTGTACGGCAGAGCAAACATTCCCATTGGTATGGCCAAGCATAGAAGCGCCAGGAGACAGAACAACCGCAGAAGACATGCGCAAGCTGAGATTCTGTATTAGAACTTCTAATAGTCGCCTCCTAATCGATGAGTAGCGACGGCAAAAAAGAAGAAAGTGCTCTATTGTTTCCGGCTCCGCACAATACGGACACAATGGGGAGATCGCCAGACCAGGCCTGTATAGGTAAAAATTTAGTTGCGGCACTCGGCAACGAATCCTCGTGAAGGAAACTTCAAGATTGCGCGATCGCCAGACTGAGCTTCTCCATGGGAACAGTAGGTGCTGGAAGTCGTCCAAGAAGTCAGCGCTGATGCGCCCAATTCGTTCATTACAGTGTACCGTCGAAAGCGTGCCGCCGTGATATAAGCAGTTGTTGGAAGCGGGTCAACAATCGGTCCACTCAGGGCTGTCTTCGCTAAAGCATCAGCTGATTCATTTAATAGAAGACCCCTGTGCCCAGGAACCCAAAGAAATCGAATTGATATGATGTGTGGAGGGATCAGGAATTTTAGAATCCGAAAGAGCTGCGATTCAGTGGACGCCGAGAGGGAAGTGCATAAAGATAACGAGTCTGTAATTATTATTACTGCTGATAAAGAAATTGGTACCTTGCGCAGAGCGAGAACCACTGCTAGAAACTCAGCCAGATAGATAGGAGTGAAATCTTGGAGACGGAGAGAAAAAGACCAGTCAAGGGACTGGGAGTAAATACTTACACCTGCCTTTTCTGCACACACCGAGCCATCAGTCGCAATTGCAACATGTGAGCTGAAGGTCGACAAATAATCCTGCAACATACCATTTAACCATGAGAAAGGCAGTAATTTTGCATTACGTGGATAAATGTCATCGTAGATGATAGACACATTTGCAGGGATGGACCGCACCGGGACAATTTCAGGTATTCTCACGTTGAGTGGGCCCAGCAAAGATTCAACGAAACAGATTTGGGGAGTTTGAAGGCGAGACCATCCGACACCCAAGAACTCCGCTCGCTGCCCTAGGAAGATCAAATCGGATGCATGCTGCTTCGAGTCGCAAAACTTTAAAAACGTTTGTACTGTCAAAAGGCGAAACCTTGCAGTAAGAGACGGCACCCGCGCTTCTAGATACAAAACATTGTTTGCCACGTATTTAGAGAGGCCCAAACACAGGCGCAGAGCTTCTCGCTCTAAGAGCAGAAGTGGGCGCAGTTTGTATGCAGCTGCTCCAGAAAACAAAACGCAACCGAATTCCAAGATTGGCCGGATATACATTTTATAAATCAGCAGCAGAGCATGTCTGCGCATACCGCAGCGAGGGCTACTCATCCTTCGCAGAAGGCCTACCGCCCGAATCCCTTTCGCAGCAACCTGATCTATATGTGACCGCCAAGAGAGAGAGGAGTCATAAGTTACCCCGAGATACTTTAGGGAACATACCTGAGGAATGACATGATGACGATAAGACAATGAAATGTGTACCTGTTGAGTAACCGGAAAAGGTAGCAAAGCGCACTTGTTTACATTAAGACTTAAGTGTAATTCAGATAACCATCGGTCAAGGGAATTTAAATATGACTGTAAAACCATATACACAAAATGTAAATCACTCGCAGCAGCAAAGAAAGCTATATCGTCTGCATACACGTACGTAGTCACGTTAGGGGAAGTCGGAATCGAACTGAGTAAGAGGTTGAATAGAACAGGGGAGAGAACTGCACCTTGAGGCACACCTCTAGATTGATGAAATTTCCGTGTAGAAACTCCGCGTTGACAACAATAATTGTTTACATTAAGACTTAAGTGTGATTTAGATAACCATCGGTCAAGGGAATTTAAATATGACTGTAAAATCATATACACAGAATGTAAATCACTCGCAGCAGCAAAGAAAGCTATATCGTCTGCATACACGTACGTAGTCACGTCAGGGGAAGTCGGAATCGAACTGAGTAAGAGGTTGAATAGAACAGGGGAGAGAACTGCACCTTGAGGCACACCTCTAGATTGATGAAATTTCCGTGTAGAAACTCCGCGTTGACAACGATTATTCCGGTATTTTGGTGGTTCTCTTGGATTATCATTCCAAGGATTCGGATGGAACTCACTTGTCTAATTACTTATCCTTGCAATTGTATGCTTATGTTGGCTGGCGGGAGGCTGGATTTTTGTCCTCTCGGAATGTCTCTTTTAATTAGGAGCTCCGATTTGGATGACAAAATTCTAGTCCTACCGTTTTAACGTAGGCTTCTATGGTATTGACGGCCCTTTGTAGGGTCTCTTCTAACTCCCCGTCATTTCCCTTCGTAATCCAGAGGGTAATATCGTCGGCATAGAAAGTGTGTCTGAGATTAGGGATGGCCTCGAGGTGTTTTGGTAGTTCTACGAGGGCCAGGTTAAATAAAAACGGTGAGAGTACCGAGCCCTGCGTGGTCCCCCGACCGCCCATACGTATAGGATCCGAGATCACCCCACCGAGCGATATCTCTGCCGTCCTTTGGTCCAGAAACGATCTTATGTAATGGAAGGTTCTGAATTCTGGATTTAGCCTCGATAGGTTGGTGAGGATGGCCTCGTGTGACACGTTGTCAAAGGCCTTGTTTAAGTCTAATCCGAGGGTAGCTCTCGTGTTCTTGCTTTTGGGGATTACATCCTTCACTAAGTTGAATCATGACGTCCTGCGTGGACAGTTGGGCTCTAAAGCCTAGCATGGAGGGGTGTAGGAAGTCGTTATCATCCGCATTTCCCTGGAGTCTGTTTAGAACCACGTGTTCCATTAGTTTCCCTAAACAAGATGTAAGGGAGATGGGTCTTAGGTTTCCGGCTGTTAGCTTCCTGCCTGGTTTAGGTAAAAAGATGATTCTGGCGTGTTTCCATTCTTGAGGGATTTCACCCTCCTGCCAGAGTTTGTTGATTAGGTCATTTAGGGCAGTCACTGACGTAAGGTCTAGATTTCTCAACATTTTGTTGGTGATGCCATCGGGTCCTGCGGCTGATGTCGTTTTTAGTCGGCTCATGACTTGCCATACTTCCGCCGTGCTGAATTCCTGGTCTAATTCTGGGTTCGGCTCGGCCTTATGTCAGGGAAGGGGGTTGGTGGATTGCGTGGTGTTTAGGTATCTATCCTTCAGTTCTTTGATCAATTCTTCTGTGTTACCTGCATATTTTTGTGCTACTTGAGCAAGTCTATTGCGTTGAGCCGATTTGGTCTGTGTGGGGTCGAGTAAGTGTCGCAGGAGAAGCCACGTGTTTTTCTTACCCAGGTGCCCGTTCATGCAGTCGGATACCTGTCCCCACTGCTGTCTTTCCAGCTCGAACGCGTACGCTTCTATCTTCCTTTGCAGCTGTGTTATCCTCTTTCTGAGAGCGCGATTGTGTTTTTGTTTTTTTCCATCGCAGCTGTAAGCTCAGGTGGGCTTCCCACATGTGTTTCAATTTGGGGTCGGTCGTGTGTTGCGAGGTTATCGCCTCTGTGTCCTCTGTGGTGGCTTTTACATCTTCCTTCAAGGCGCGGGTCCGCTCGTTAAGGTTGCCGATTTCTTTCGGAGCGGTTTTGTCCCTAATTTTGCGGAAGCGGTCCCAATCTGTGAGTCTCGCTTTTAACGGGGGAGGTTTGTATGGGGCCGTCTCGAAGGTTGTTCCCACTATGTAGTGGTCGCTTCCTAACGTGAGGCCTGCATTTGTCCATATGGCTGAGTTAATGTTTTTACTAAGGACAAGATCGGGGGTTGTGTGCATGCTGACGCTATTGCCTATCCGAGTAGGCGCTTTGACGTCGTTAAGGATCGTCAAACCCTCCTCTTGTATGGACTGCCATAGCGCCGTTCCATTTATGTGCGCTATGCGGTATCCCCAGGCCGGGTGTTGCGCGTTGAAATCGCCTACCACTAGAAGTTGGGATTCCCCTGCTAGTTTTACGGCCTTACGGATAATGTCGAAGGTTGCTTTAGTTTTGTCCTGGGGTGAACTATAGATGTTAAGAATGTAGACTTTTCCATCGCCTTTTCTGCGCGGCGGGATTTCCACTAGCGTGTGCTGGACCTTTGTGTCTTCGATTTCGTGTTGTATGGCAGCGATGTTGCGTTGAACGAAAGTCGCGGTGACCGAGATACGTTTTTTCGTATCCGTTTTTGGGGGAATGTAAGGGGTGTAACCCGTTAATTTGATCAGGTAGCTTGCTTCTTGTAGCACTATGACATCCGGTTTTTCGGATAGCTGCTGACTATGGAGCTGCAGCTTGCCGCGTTTGTTTTTGTAGCCCTCCTGTTCCACTGCCAGATATTAAATTTCTGAGGTCGAAGGACCATACTAAGATGTTTGAGGGGGGCATCGTGGCAGTTGCTGCACGAGCATTTGCACGGTAGCTTCTAGAGCCGCGAGGCTTTCTAGTGCTGTTAGGCGTTGTAGGATTTGTTGGAGGGTCTGTCCGACTAGTGAGAGATTGTCTTTCGTTTCCTGGTTGTCTTTTTCAAGTTTGTCTAACCTCTCGTTTATGCGCGCAGTGCCTTTAGAGGTGACGGTGGTTTTTGGTTTGGGCTGCGGCTCACCCTCTGGAGATGCCTCAGCTACTCTCTTTGCGTTAGCATCTATGTCTGTCGACACCTGTCTCTTTAGTGTTCCGCGGTTAGCGTCGTATCAATCGCATCCTCGGTTGCGATTTGGGTCGGAGTAGGTTGAGCCGGTCGCGCGGCTACCGGTTTGTTGAGGGGGATATAAATGGGACCTGTTTTGACGAGTTTTTCAAGCTCGTCTAGACGCCTACGGAGTGCATTATTATCTTGTTTTAGCTTTCTATTTTGCTCCAGAGACGCGCGCGCCCTAGTGTCCGCTTGGGAGACAATGTCCGCCCAGCTCACCTGTTTGTCCGTGTTCTGGGTGGTGCTGCTGCTTCCTGAGAGGGGAGGTTTCTTGCGCACGTTGCTCTTACTTCTCGGGATGCTTGATCCGCGGTCGTCCAGGGGCAGGCAGGAGTTAGACCTGTCCCTCGACTTACTTTAGCTGCGGCGTCGGCTCGACGACCGTTGTCTGGATCTCGAGCGTCGTCCGGGCTTGTCGTCGCCTTCCGACGAGAGCAGAGGGTACCGATTTCCGGTCGGTGGCTTCTTGGCCTGGAGTTTCTTCGGCTTCTCGGCGAAACGGTGCTTGCAGTTTTCACCCCGCCGCGGTGGCTCAGTGGTTAGGGCGCTCGACTACTGATCCGGAGTTCCCGGGTTCGAACCCGACCGCGGCGGCTGCGTTTTTATGGAGGAAAAACGCTAAGGCGCCCGTGTGCTGTGCGATGTCAGTGCACGTTATCCCCAGGTGGTCGAAATTATTCCGGAGCCCTCCACTACGGCACCTCTTCTTCCTTTCTTCTTTCATTCCCTCCTTTATCCCTTCCCTTACGGCGCGGTTCAAGTGTCCAACAATATATGAGACAGATACTGCGCCATTTCCTTTCCCCCAAAAAACCAATTAATTAATAATTGCGGTTTCCCGTAGCGTGCGCACCCTCGCAAATGATGCATTTGGCCTCGCAACTGGGGGACTCGCCTTCCTCTGGTGGCGGGTGCTCCTCCCCACAGCGACGGCAACGTTGGCTTTTCAGTCTGTAGCACACATCGGCTCGGTGCCCGACCCTGCGACAGTTCGGACATTTTTCTACCCGTTCTTTATACCGATAGCAGGTGAAAAGGCCAGCTTGGAAGATCATTTCCTTCGGCGGTTTGGTGCCCTCGAAGGGGATGACGGCCGCTCTGAAGCGTCCCATGCGGCGTGCGTTGACGATGGGGAGTTGTGGGTTTTCATTGATGCAGTAATGAAGAATTTCATCCGGCGTCTCGTTTCCGAGGGCTCCGTAAATCACTGCTCTTACGGATCGCTCTGGCGTAGGGAAGTACGCCATTACTGGGTAGTCTTCGTTGTTCATTGTGAACCCTGGCATGCTCCGGTAGGCGTCTGCTCGTTCTTTCACGGAGGTGCTGATCCTGAATGTGTTGTTGTATGGGTTGATCCGCAACCTGTCGCTCGTGAAGATTTCTTGAGGCGGGAGGTTGAGCTGCTGGCAGATTGCGTTGAGCAACTGCCCCGGGGTAGTTGTGCGAAGGTTTAAGTTCCTCGGCCTGACTACGACGTTGCGGTCATATTCCGGTAGGCGTGGGAGTGGTGGCCTCCTACGTCTCGTTGACGACTTTTTATGATCGGTCACTACTGAGGACTTGCCTGTGTTTCGGGCGCGTCCGGTATTGGTCGATCCGGCGTGCTTCTGCGTTAGGCCAAGCTGCTCCGCTCTTTCCCGGATCCTGGTTGGGCGTGCTCCTTCATATTTTGCGCTGATGGTACTCCATCCACCCCCGGAGAGGGCTGCGGGGGTAATCGTCTCGCCTTCCACGGCGTATACCTCCATGGCAGCAGTTGTGGTGGCCCGCGAGCACGACCGCGGGCCTCCGGCGTCTGATGTGGGGGTTACGCCTAACCCGTTCTCGCACGCGTTGAAGTCAGAACTGCCCGAAATTCGGCCGGATGGTGGCCCACCCAGGCAAATATCGCGTCGATCGATGCTGCTCACCTTGTCGAATCTGGCGATGTAGCACACGGGTCAATCGCGATGGCGCGTAGCCCCGAAAACGGCTGCAAAGCTGGAGCGTTCGTGGACACGTCAGCACCGCTCAGTGGCTTGGAAAGAAAAAAAAACAGCTGCGGAGAAAAATTACCTTTTGAAGAAAAGAAATGGCGCAGTTATTGTCTCACATCTTGGTGGTCACCCGAACTGAGCCGTAAGGGAAGGGATAGAGGAGGGAGTGAAAGAAGACAGGAAGAAAGAGTTGTCGTAGTGGAGGGCTCCGGAATAATTGCGACCACCTGGTCTTTAACGTGCACTGACGTCGCACAGTACCCGGGCGCCTTTGCGTTTCGCCTCCACCGAAGCGTGGCCGCCGCGGCCAAGTTCGAAACCGGGCAAGCCTGTCTGCGCAATGTACAAACTGCGGAGGCCGCAAACATAAAAGGTGAATGCCGCGTGACCAAGAACGCCCCAAAGAACGAAGGGGAACGAACTAAACACGAGGCACCTCACACTTCCTGCAGTTTACATTGCATTCCATTAAATATACAACTTATACCTACTGCACAAGGGCAGTAGTGGCTGAGGTTCATGCTCGGGTCCCTCCCAATGAGAGCTGTCTTTGAGGCTCCCGGCCCACTGAAGGCATATCTCGGGCTTCAAAAGCTACCAGCCACGAGTGATAGAAACAACCTGTCAGTAGAGCTACCTGCTTCTGCACAGCCACTCCCGGCCTCTGCGCTGCGCTCACCGTTCAGTCAGCACTGATGTACACCGTAGGCAGCAGAGGACAGCGAACCGTGTTTGAAAATTTTGAAGAGCTACGCCGATCGCCGCATCCCCGCCGTCTCCACCGGCCCGCCGCCGCTACCCAGATCACGCACTGCAGGATGCGCGTGACAGCGCTCGCCCTTGTGGTCTTTTGTCTTGTCGTCGTCTTCAGGTGCTTTTTTCCGGTATGCGTATTCTACCTTGACTGGCAGGCTCCGTTACTAGTGGCAAAATAATAATAATAATTGGTTTTTGGGGAAAGGAAATGGCGCAGTATCTGTCTCATATATCGTTGGACACCTTAACCGCGCCGTAAAGAAAGGGAAAAGGAGGGAGTGAAAGAAGAAAGGAAGAAAGCTGTGCTGTAGTGGAGGGCTCCGGAATAATTTCGACCACCTGAGGATCTTTAACGTGCACTTACATCGCACAGCACACGGGCGTCTTAGCGTTTTTCCTCCATAAAAACGCAGCCGCCGCGGTCGGATTCGAATCCGGGAACTCCGGATCAGCATCCGAGCGCCCTAACCACTGAGCTACCGCGGCGGGCGACAAAAATACAGAATTAAAACTTAGAGGGTACTGATCCGGAGTTCCCGGGTTCGAACCCGACCGCGGCGGCTGCGTTTTTATGGAGGAAAAACGCTAAGGCGCCCATGTGCTGTGCGATGTCAGTGCACGTTAAAGATCCCTAGGTGGTCGAAATTATTCCGGAGCCCTCCACTACGGCACCTATTCTTCCTTTCTTCTTTCACTCCCTCCTTTATCCCTTCCCTTACGGCGCGGTTCAGGTGTCCAAAGATATATGAGACAGATACTGCGCCATTTCCTTTCCCCAAAAACCAATTATTATTCAAACTTAGAGGTCTAATGACATGCTTAGATCATACAGTCTCTTGGTCGCAAACGGCTGGTTATGTGGACACCACAGGGATCTGAAATGGCTGAGCAGAGTTTCTTTGAAGTATCTCTGGACATATGGAGGGACTTTTCTTAATGTATGCTGACATAGCCTCATCGTCCTCTTCAGTCTCAGGCGCCGGTACTTCAGGAGCATCAAGCCACCTGACTACACCTCATTCGTAATGGTTCTGCTCTTACTACAGCCTGAATCCATAAGACGGGCCTGATATTGTCGCCGCTCGGTTCTTCACGTGATGTGTGCGGGATTGTAGAACGTTACCTTGTGAATTTCCCAGATTAAAAAGCACAGAGATGTGTCCTACTCGCTTGCCTCAAGAGTGCAAGCGCGACACGCGGTTCACTTCAAGATATCGTCTAGCCGCGCGGAAGCCATTCATATGTGAAGGAGGCTTCCCATCCTGTCCTTAAAATCCTACGGGACTCTGATATGAACTCCAAATGCTTACAGCAGCAGTTGATGACAGCTCTGGGGACTTAGGTACGTGGCGACGTAGATCACCCAGGTCGCAGATCTGGGGTTTAATTTCCCGAGCTTAATTAAGATTTAAGTATCAGTACTTAGGAGAAATTGCCGGCGGAACTATCGCAACGAACAATCGCCATCCCACCAGTAGGCTAAAATCAGCTGAACTAAACTAGATTATACAGTCTCAGTTATTATCATTTTGTAAACACTCGGGTTTATATTACGATTCTCATCATCTTCATGCTTGAACCCAAGAACGAAATGCGCTGCTGGCACTCGTAATCGTATATTACTTGTTTAGGGCTCGTTAGCGGGGTTAAAATAGTGTAGTTCTGATCTCTCAGCAGTATGGTGTCCCAACTTCTGGCCTCACCTCACACCTCCTGTGACGAGGTTTTAAAGGGCAATATAGCAGGAACCATTTATCTCACCCTTATGTAGAGTTTGCGCGCATCTGTGGTAAAGCTGTTATTTGGATGCGATCCTAAGAAAACATAGCATGCGACAGTTTTTCAGCTACTGCTGCAAACACATTTACAAAAAGGGATCTACGCTCGCTTCATGAGAGCCATCTCACCGTCAGGCCCGCTCACATATACTGAAAATAAATTTCAACTTCTTTTGTTAGAAACACTTCAATTACTGTGAACAATTTCTAATTTTTTCACGTCACCCTTGACTGCATTCTGGCCATGCACAAGATTGTGAAGGTTCGAGAACAAGTTAAGGTAGTAGTACAGGATGCTCAGAAATACAAGAAAAGCTAGTGGTGATCAATAAAATTTTACTGCAGTCAGAAGATGCAGAAGCCAACTGATCTGGTGGACAATGGAAGGAGGTGGTCACGATGTCACTGGGATTGTCCTGCTACTCAGTTTAGGTTTGCGTCTTCTGTGCCAACGTAATTTCAGCCGTGGCTGCTCTTAGCTGCGAAGATCAGCGCCCCAGAGGCGGACATCGTATTACCACTTAATTTTTTTTTTTCATTTGCTGTTCCATGGCGAGCCGCGAGCCGTCCGCCCCATCCTCCTACGTTGTCGCGGACGCCGCGTGTTCTCACAGCATGAGCATCGTGGGGATGGAGCGGCTTTCGGCGACGATCGTCAGCGACGCGGCTCTGGCGGGCACAACAAGAGTGGTTATAGCGCGCATAGTGACTACCGGCACAACGGGTACCACGGTGGTGGGGGAGGCGATGGTGGTTGGATGGTCCCGATAGTGCGCACGGTCTCCATGGTCTCGACGACCACGAGGGGTTGTTGTTGTGACTGCAGAAAAAAAGGAAATGAAATTGCACGGGCCTGAAATGAAATTGCACGGGCTCGAGCAACAATAGCTGCCACGCAGGAGAGTGGAAAGCGGCGTGAGAGGAAAGATTGAAAGAAGAGCGTGTCACAAAACCTCGTCTGCCGAAGCGGCGGCGTCGGTTTTAATAACAGGTACCCTAACCGGGACCCGCTGCAGTGGCTCAGTGGTTAGGGCGCTCGGCTACTGATCCGGAGTACCCGGGTTGTAATCCTGCCACGGCGGCAGCTTTTGATGGGGGCGAAACGCAAAGGCGCCCGTGTGCTGTGCGATGCCAGTGTACGTCAAAGATCCCCAGGTTATTATTAATAATAATAATAATAATAATAATAATAATAATAATAATAATAATAATAATAATAATAATAATAATAATAATAATAATAATAATAATAATAATAATAATAATAATAATAGTAATAATAGATCCCCAGGTGATCGAAAGTATTCCAGAGCCCTCCACTACGGCACCTCTTTCTTCCTTTCTTCTCTCACTCCATCCATTATCTCTTTTTTTACGGCGTGGTTCAGGTGTCCGCCGAGATGTGAGACAGATACTGCGTCATTTCCTTTCCCTGAAAACCAATTTTAATTATTATTATCATTATTAAACCCCAACCGGGGGCGGCACGGGCTCTTCGACAGCTATAGCCTATATGGTGGGCACCGCGACCGGCACCGTGGTGACCGAGACGGTCGCGGGCACGGATGTCAGGGACGCGCGGACGGGAGACGGGGTGCTCACGCAAGTGCTCTGCACAACGAGCAGATCCAGGTTCGGCATGATGTTAGCTGTAAAAAGGAATGAGCGAGAAAATGGTTCGTGGTTTAGAGTTTCTACCATGAAATATAGAAATGAAATTGAAAATTTCTTTTGAGGGAAAGGAAATGGCGCAGTATCTGTCTCATATATCGTTGGACACCTGTACCGCGCCGTAAGGGAATGAATAAAGAAGGTACTGAAAGAAAAAAGGAAGAAAGAGGCAGCGTAGTGGAGGACTCCGGAATAAATTCGACCACCCGGGGATCTTTAATGTGCACTGACATCGCGCAGCACACTGGCGCCTTTGCGTTTCGCCTGCATCGAAACGCGGCCGCCGCGGTCGGGTACGGACCCGGGAACTCCGGATCAATAGCCGAGCACCGTAACCACTGAGCCACCGCGGCGGGTTGAAATATTGTGCTAAAGCAGTTTTTGGACGTTGACCCAGGGAGCCAGTTATGCGCCTTTCCTTTGCTCAAAATCAACGGAGTCTCCAAAGTCACCAACGCCAACGCCAATTTACCCAATGAACGCCGGTAGTCTACAGCTCCAGTGCCGCGTTTCTGCCGCAACGTTGCCGACGCCAGCTCACCCAGTGTAGATCTCTGTGTCGCCACCGCCACGTACCTCAAAGACAATTCGCTGTCGCCGTATTTCTATACTCGGCGGTGCTTCGCGTTCTCTCTCTTTCAGACTGCGATGTGTTGTTTTTTCGCTCCGCTAGTTAGCTCAAAGTTAAAACATTCCCTATTTCCTGCCACATGCTTCCCCTTCCCCCTCCATTCCAACCTCTTCCGTCCATAAAAACTTACACATCGAACTCTGCGCAGGCATCTGAGCTGAATCCGAATTATCTAGTTTTAAATATAGTTCGCCTTGCAGACCATTACCGCCATTAGTTCACGGGCATCAGACTGCAATGCCAATGTGCAGCAAAAGTACTTCAGGTCGTATGCCTAGAGCTGGTCGAGTAATTGGACAAAGCAACTAGAAAGGCGTCTAGGGACTGCAGTCTGCTTGGGGAAAAAAAGCGCAAGTGCCATTCCGAGGCAGAATGCAGCACTGGCGACGACGATGACGAGGACAACAAGTTTACGCGACGTTTCCATTCAACAATGAAACGATCCCGCTTGTCGCCCTAGCGCTTACAGCATTAAACGGCTGGAGAAAATCCGCAGGTGTTCGGTCGCCGGAGAAAGCAAAAAGAAAAGAAATAGAATTTACAATCCCGACTTCGCGCATTTTCATGTGGGCACAGGCTCGTCTCCTTCCCTTTCGCGCCCAGCCGTAATTAGCTGCAATTCCAGAAAGTTGTTCCCTAGTATAACGCCCTTCACATTCCAGCTATTCTCGGCGTTCACCTTCTGTCGCTTATTTTAGGAGGCGTCTTGCAGTGTATTCCGGTAGAAAGGCCCTAGCATAAAAAAGGCTGTTCCCAGCATAGGTCGTCGTTACTATGGCGGGGAAGAATCGGCGAGTGTGACAACAGCACTCTAGTAGCTTGTATGCGACAACACTGTATTTCGCCTACGAGCTGAAAACGAAGGTCATTCACAGCAGCTGGTTCCTGTGACGCTGTATTGTTATGAACACGCGTAGGAGGAGGAAACAACTCAATTGAAAGGAAAATACCGTTTATTGCTGTCGCATTCCAGAAGGTTCCTATCGGTCCATGAGCCCTCTGGCTTCCGCTTCCCGGTCGGCCGTTTTGAACAGTCGCCACAGTTCTCTTAGGCTAGTGGTCAGCAGAGCTTCCTCCCAGGAAAAACTAGCGGCGCTCAGGGTAGGCGACACTTCCAGACCAATTTCTTCGACATGCACGTTTTAGTCGTTCCTGAGGAAAAATTTTGTGCCCTAGAGAAGTCTCCTGTGGCAGTTAAAGAGCTTCGATTTTTTATAGCCTCCCTTGCAGTTGCAAATGCCGTTTTGCAAATGATTACAAAAGGTCTGAATCTCAGGACCAAAAAATAAACCTCGTAACCGCTCGCTAGGAGGTAAAATACCCGCAGAAGGTGCTCAAAGTAGCAACAGAGCAAGAAAATGCTTTTTCCAAGATGTTCTAAGATATTTTTTGATGTCGACATACTTGACGTATGACAAAGAAAAATGTGTCTAGGCACGCGGACCCCAGTTATGCTAACCGATGTTTTCCCGTAACAAAGGCGGAAGAGGTTCGCGTCGCTGTATACTATTTCACGATTGACTCTGAGTCCTCTCTTCAAAGAACTCAAGATAGAATCATGCAGAAATCTTTTGGCGTAACTTCTCCCTCTCCCATAAGTAGCCTTCTGCCAGCGATGAATAAGCTTGAATAGTAAGGGAATAGTTTGATGTTTATCCCGATATATTTTCTCTTGAGCTACGCCATTTAAATCACAAAAAACATCAGCGCACGCGAAATCTCGCGGTTGTTACTGGTGATTGGACTGACAAGTGAGCAGCCTGCTCAAATCAGTGTACATCGGCTTCTCTACGATTATGAAGGGCTTTTCTCGTAAACCTGTGACCAGTTGCTCACGCGAAAGAGCGTTTTCAAAGCACAAAATGTTAAAATCGAAGCTAAGACCAACCATGTACCATGATCGACTTCGCGGAATGCTTCTCCCTTTGGATGAGCAGTAGATCGCATTATCAATCTTAAGATCAACCATGTACCATGAAGGAGTTCGCGGAATTCTTCTCCCTTTGGATGAGCAGTAGATCGCATTATCAATCTTAAGATCAACCATGTACCATGAAGGAGTTCGCGGAATGCTTCTCCCTTTGGATGAGCAGGAGATCGCATTATCAATAAAATTCAATTCAATCACTGAACAATATTGTTCTTCGAGCGCACACTCCTTCTCTGAACCGTCTGTGGAGTGAAAAAAAAACTAAATAGAATTTGAACCGTCGTCTCAGTTCTGTGTCGACTCCTATAGACATCGAGATGACATAGGTATTGTCTCAAAGAATTCCATGTGGACTACTGTTCTGTGTTGGATTTGCTTATTTTTGTACATGTGCTAGCTGCATATATTTCGCGTATGAATGCTCTCTTCTGTGCTCTCCCAATGCTTTGGGTACTATTACAGAACGATTTTAGGGGTGCGCTAACCCTTTTCGTCAATAATCTTCTTTTTACTGCTTTTTATTTATTATCGATCCAAATATTATGTACAAAAATTTTTGTGGGACTCTGAAAAGAATGGAAAATAAAGTGTCCCTGCCCGTAAGTATATTATGTAAAGTAAGACCGTAATGAAACGAAAACAGCGCATGCCAACAAAACAAAGCGTTTTACCTGCTTCCTTCATGCTGCCGTACACAACTTGACAGACTCATGTTTCTGGGTGAACGGTCGAGCGAAGTACATATTGTGCAAATATTGGGGGTCAGCCTTCTACCACGCACTACCACACCACGGCTGCAGCGTTTCCGCTAGCTAACCGCGGAGGGGTTTGTGCTCGAGGGAACAAAGGGAGGGCGACAAAGCGTGACCACTCATATGCTATTTATTACACTTGCAATTAATACACAGAGCGGGCCAGCTACCTACCAAACATTGACGAGGTATTCCTCGGAAGTAGAAGGTTAAGTAAGAAGTTCTTCCGACTTACCGGCTGGGGCAGGCGCGCGACTTCGGAGGTATCGGCGGCGAGCGTTTGTATGCGCCGACAATGGCGGCCGGGTTTTCCCGTGCGCGCCGCATTCTTGGGGCAAAGCCATCCCCGAGCATTTGCTGGGGAAGGTGCCGAGAGAGCGCGTTTGCTGCGCTCACTTCACTGCCTGGAACCAGCAGTCCAGCGGCAAGGCACCACGGGTCTCCGTACGCCTGCCGCGAAAGGTGACGAGAGCGTGCGTCTGCCACCGCTCGTGACGCTGGCCGGATCCCGAAGAGGCCCTCGCCGGCTGCGCGGAAATCCGCGCAACCTACGAAGTGGCGCTCCCCTCGCTGCTTTCGCTTTTTCCTGAGGGAGACTTCCCTCCTCGCCCAGCCGGTACTGTCCTGAGGCACGATGGTGAAGATGGGCCGCGTCGAAATGGAGGAGGGAAACAGGTTCTCCACAATATTCGTCAGCCGTTTCTAAACGAATATCTCGCAGCAAGGTAGAAGAATACGGCATATGCATGCTCGCGTTCCCTTTCAGCCTGACTGTACACTTTCTTCTCTTGTCTTATCCCTTGCGGCTGCATGCAAAAGTTGTCTATGGAAGATTGTTTCTTGCAAAAATAGCTGCATGTAAACAATGTGGGTTGTGTAATAATGCAAATATATGTTTTCACAAAATATATGTGCTTAACATGGCTGTGCATATAAATCCGTTGTTGTGAAACAAGAAGCCTTTATATATAAATTGCTGAGTTTACCATAACTATTTTCCGCTATTACCGTGTGCAGCGGGAGACCATAGGGCACTATCATGAGGCTTGGACCCCCCCCCCAGTGGAGATGTCTGTGCGCGTCTATTGTCTATAGACTCACGAAGGCTGTCTCTGCTCTACTGTTTTATCAATCAGCAAAAGATTCTGCGCGAGCCTCGGGCGGCTAAGGGATCACTGGTATATGCTCTCACGCATTGAATACTGTGAAGGGGCAGCGAGGAAATCAGGGAACACGAAAAGGGAAAAGAAATAGTCACGGCAGAATCAAGCCATCACAGTAGGCAGTATATATGGTTGCGGCGAATGCATAAATTAACAGTATAAATGTAAAGTATAGATACAATTTCCTAAAATAAATGTAAAACCTTGATGCGTTAAGTTGTCCTGATCTCTTCGTGGTGCCTATTTTTCTGTAGACCGTGCTGTACACGGAACACTCAGCTAAGTGAGTGCGTATCCGGACAATTGTGCAGAATGTATATGCACGACACTCAAGCCCTGTTTGACGCCTAATAATAGGCCGCTTGCTGAGAAGGTCTGCTTCAGCTCACCTTCGGAGGGCTTTATAGAGCACTATGCAAAAATACAACTTATTTTTTTCTGCAATGTGACTGAAGGCAAAGGAAAACTGAGAAACGTGTGAACAGCGAAATGCTGCCGCAGTTCGAATTCTTCGCCCTTAGGAAAGGGAATAAAGACGTCAGGCACCTAAAATGCACGACGTCGATCACATAAATCCCTGATTTTAATTCCTGGCTAGCTTAAAGAGCGAGGCATGGGTATATAGGAACAGTATAGTGATAGCTATAGGAGCAACTGCGAGTGCTGTGGCAGCACACACTGCCGCAAACTGGCGAGAATGGCTCGCCGGGGATTATTTCCTACGCTCGGTCCCAAGTGACTGACTAAGGCCCAGACTGGATGTGACCAAGATATACCCGAACTGTAAATTACAGGTTTTTTTAAAGAGCTAATGAAAAGAACAGTTTGCAAAGCATTTGTAATTGAATTTCACATTTAGTATTTAGAAGAACCAGTCGCTCAAACTTGCAAGACGTAATTGCGAAAAGCTTGCGCAGGATTCTCTGTCGAAGTATCTTCGAAATGGCCTGTGCATAGTCTCTCGTGGTTTTTATCGAGATCTAAATATTATTATTAGTCGCGAAGCAACCGTAACTGAATGTTTCATCTGTCTAGTGTAACGAAGAGCACGAGCACACTCATCTCTTTCAGGCTGGTTGTAGATAAGTTAACTATTTGCCTAATTATCTGGACAAAAGTTTTGTTGCCTAGCAATATGAATATGAATATTGGTGGGGGAAAAGATGACTAAACCAGTGAAGGTGTAGTACTGGGGCGAACACGCCCACATAGAACGCTCGAGCCGCCCGCTTCGAAGCGGACGAATTGAAAAATTTGAGCAGGTACACTGTTTGAAGACAATGCCTGCACTCGAGTGAAGCAGCCTAAGCATTCGAGGAATAAAAGGCCAAGCATCGATCTCCTGCGAGCGCAGTTGGGCTAATGTTTCACTTAATTGGTTTCGCAGCACATCACCTATAAGCACTCTATATATAAGCCTCCTCATGCTTGTACTTCAACCACATTAGCTCCGAAACATATCACCACTCTTCTTTTCTGAAAACAGCCCGAGACTAGAATGACCTTCCATCTGAAGTGGCAACCATCATCGACTTCAGGAAATTCAAAACCGCCATAGAAGATCATCTGTATTCATGCCAATTGCCTTTCCAGCACACACCTCATGTAATGTCCCTTGTGGACCTTTGAAGAACAAATAAATCAGTGCTGTCAACCACAGGTAAACATGTTTGGCCGAACTCATCGCATCGGCAAAACACAGAGCGCGTCACACCGCCAGAGTGCGTCACTCTGTGCGTCACACCGCTGTGGGTGTCGCAGTAAAAACATCGGCGCCGTACTAAACCGTGCCATTTGCTTCTGTTCCGATTCCAGCATTTTTTCAGCACTCGGAGTAGACCATATAGGGGCACAGTACGTACTGGTTGCACCAGGTGTGCAGCATCCGGTTGCTGACATCTTGTGAACGTTCGGTGCTACGATCCAGTGATGAAGCATGCTCCGTGATTCTCGACTCACGTCCGCTATAATATAACGTACCTCTGCCGAGGCAAAATTTCTTATCGGGAGTTGCAGTTTAATTGGTTCTTTTTCGCCAAGAGTGACAAGGGTGGACGGCCCAGGTATGTAAACTTGTATTTTGCAGTGTGCATTAAACGACGTCTACTATGACGCAAGCATTGCGCCGGGCCACTTCAGAAGGTGTTGGAGAGATATAATTCATCTCCGTGCTTCCGACCCTGAGTTAGGTTATCCCACACAGTTCGTTGCAAGTTGTGCAAAACATTCGAGCAAGATTATATTTTAACAAGGTAAAATACGCTAAGCAATGGAAAATAGAATGAAGGAAAAGGCAGGCAGCAACTGTTAGCAAGCATTGATCGGATGCCCGGAATGAGTTACGGTAGATGATGCATGGTCACTCGTCCATACAGCAGTTGCTGAGAGAACTCTAACCAGGCTGGAAGTTCTAAGCCTATTATAAGGATGTCGAGTTTCAGAGATATTTGGCATTTTAAAAAAACCGTTGTCCGACTGTGCCTTGTTACCTGGCAACAACGGAATTAGCTCTAGGCTGAAGGAGAAGCCAATTTTTTTATAATTCGAATGATTGGAAGAATTGATAGCTAGCTTTCTTTATTACGTTATTCAGATGGCCACTGTGCTCAAGAGCCCTTTCAGCAAAAACCAAGGTGCGTTGGACGTTCATAGGAACTTCGGTGGATATCTTCTAGACCACCTTCGTCGCCACCACAATTCCCGATGGGTGAGTAACGGGCTCAGAGAGGCTTTACACAGAGTTGTACTGGTTACTTTAAGGACGTTTCCGGCTTTCTCGCCAACGATGATGAAACTGTTTTGGCGCATGAACACCACCCGACTACTATACTATCCCCGACTACATACGATTCAGCACGCAAGTGCTGGTGTCATCAGACATCACCAGCCCTGCCTCAGCAGAGCCAGCTGCTAGAAATGGCTATCGCAGCCATGTATGCGCACTGTAACAGTATGTTCACTCCAGAGAGAAAACGATGGCCATACTTTTACGCAGGCCAACTTCTCGTTTTTGCTAACCTTTGTGGCACCCATCATGGTGCGCAACTTGATACATATGCGGGCGAAATTCCTGGCGTTTTGATCTGGCAACCTCGCTCTTCTCAAATCATGTAACTCAAGTAGCCACCAAGAAGGAAGCTGTAGTCATGAAATTGGAAAATGCAAAAAGCATTTCTATACTGCTTTTAGGAAGAGAGTATTTGGGACTACAAAATTTTCTTTCAAACAAGTTTTTAACGCGTTTGTTGAAGTAATCAGGCTATATTTTGTTCCCCTTTTTTGTGCAAACGTATTAAATTCAGAGGACAATTAGAAGTCACAAAAGAAGAGGGGGGGGGGGAAGAACTTCAGAAGACAGGGTTCAGTTTGTAGGAGGTGTAATATCTATGTGCTCAGCGCCCATAACTAACTCTTTCTATCACAAGATTGTTCCTTATTTTGGGGGAAGCTATGAGTACACGTTCTAGAAGCGACCGTGCCCTGGCCAGTAGCAGGCGAAATGTTGCACTTGACAGTTTTAAAGACTATGCGCCTACCTGAAGAAAAGTGGGGATAAGAACTGTGTGAGTGGGGTGCGGGGAACCGAAGTATCGGGTATGCGTGCGCCACGCCCGATCGCTCTGTGGACCGAGGCTAATGATGTGGCTGACGGTCGGTGGACAAAGGCCATCTCCGTTTGCTGAAGGGGCCCGGGAGCCGCGGGTGGTGAGCCGCGGGATTAGACCGAAGATGATGTAGCCTTCGCCAGTTGCTGATCTGTTCTGAAATCTGCGAGTTGGAGCTCGCGCTCCCAGCTTCAGCCTTTTCGTAGGCTGTGCAGGTGCCGATACCAGCACCGTTACGTATGCTCCTCCCCTAAAACCTTGCGCGATATAGGAATATATGGCGATGTACAGTCGTCCATAAGCCTGTCTAAAGCTCTCGAACGGCTCCCTTGGGAGTACATTTGCGTCGTTTACGACTGATGAAGGGCTAAATACAAGAACTTAGCGTGCATGCATATTCGCATCCATCGTGTTTCACTCCTTCTGATCGTGTTTCAAGAGTTTGACGGGGCCAGGCTAGCAGCGGAAGTTCCCATAAATGTACAACAAAGCACGCCGCTCGGGTGCTCTTGACAGGTGTGAGGATGACTGTACAGTGCGATGAAACAGAAGGGGGATAAACGGAAGCTGCAGTTATTTTCAATTCTTGAGCACAGAAACGCATACAGAGGTATTCAAGGGCCAGTTCATGAAAAATTAAATATCCGTGCAAGGCCTAAAGTGAACTGGGAATAAATTCAAAAGGGCGTGCTTGGCTGCATCGGAGTGGTCGTGGTTGGCGATGAGCTGAAGGCAAAGGGGGGTTATATGAGTCGCGAAAGAGGCAAATCATGGGCCGGTAGCAGTGCCAAGCTTGAAACACAGTATGGATGTGGAAGAGACGGCGGTAAAATGGACGTTTCGCTGGATTCATGCATTTGAGCGACAGGCTCAATAATCACAACAATTGTTGGGATCTGCGGTGAGACAATACGGGGCAGCGTAGACGGCAGGAGAACCCAAGTGGTCGCAGGGTAGTCGCCGGTATGGAGACATATTTGCTGTTATGAAAAAGAGCGCGATGCGCTTCGTGGTGGAAAAGCGCAGGGACGGGCGAAGGTTCCTACGATGTCGTCGACTGCGCAACCTCATCGTGGTAAAGAAAAACGCGCGACGCAGCAGCAGGGCCCTCAACGCTGAAAACTACGCTGGTAGGCCACGTAGGGCGGGTGCGTGAACAGCGGAGTGGGAACAATATCGTGAGCAGTGTAATCACAAGCGTGTCTTAGGTGCCAGGCACGTTTGGGATAAGGATAGAAGCGTCGTGAATAGGTACCGATAGATTTGAGGATGGGACCTAGCCCGTCCTTGCATCAGGTGTGGGTTGCTGCTGCAGGCACTTGTAGGTTCGGCGCTGGAAGGAGCGCCTGAAGCCATCCGTGTGGAAACTGCAAGAGAGAGATGTTGCGGCCGCTACAAAAGATGGGCAGTAGTCCGAAGCATCGACATGCGGCTTCTTCCGAGCCTTGAGTGAAAGAGAGAGCTGCGTGCTAGTGGGGCTTGGTGTGTGTTAGCTGCATGCAGAAATTCTAGGTGCGAGTCGTTCTGGTGGTGGCGACGCGAGGGACGGTGAAGGTGTGGAAGCTGCTCCTGGAGCGCAGCGGGGTGGCGGCAGTTTAAAATCGAAGTAGCCAACGCTTGCCTTCTTTACGCCATCGTAGATAGCAGCGCCAGGAGGTGGCTACCGAAGCCTTACCAATATACCTTCTGGGAGCTCGCGACTTGTGTGGTGGTATAGCGAAAGCTGGCTGACACGTTGTTAACATGAAAGCTGAAGTGTAGCACGGCCAGCCAGGAAAAGGGGCTTTCATGCAAAAACGTGGAAGGCTCGATAGCCGGGGAATGGTTAGGCTCTGTAAAGGAGAAAGCGGCCCGCTGTGACGACAGCGCACGACAGCGGAAGCTGGGGGAACATAGCGTAACGTCGCGGGCAAACAGCGCGGGCAAACAGCGCGGAAAGGGCAAGTGCGCCAAGAACCGGTAAAGCGTCCGAAAGCCGGTAAGAAGCAGCAGTCGAGAGAGAGAAGGAGAGAGAACTTTATTTTCAGGAAGATGGTGATCTTCTTGGCCACTGCTGCCGCTCCAAGTGGCCGGCAGTTTAAGTCTGTCGGCGACCTCCTGCACTCTTACCGTTTCCCGGGGCTGCACTTGAAGCGGCAGGGCCAAAGTGAGGCGAGGAAGAGCTGGTAGCTCAGAGCCGGTAGTTGCGGCTTCGCAGTCTTTAAGGCTGGCGTTCGTGGTCAGCGGTTTGGGGAGCGAGGCTAATAAACGTGGGAGACGGTGGTTAGATGCCAACCGCCCCCGTTTATTGAAGGAGCCCAGTAGAGCGACTGATGAACCGGCGGAATGGATCGTAAGTGATGTCGCCTCGGGCAGTTGCTGAGCTGTTCTTAAACCGAGAGAGTTTGACGTCTCGATGCCAGCTTCAGCTTCTTCGTCGGCTCCCATACCAGCGCGGCAACAACACTTCACGTACGGTGCTTGTTCATACATCCACTTAAGATGAGAGTCGTGCGTCACGTATGCATTGAGAGAGAGAGAGAGAGGTGGAATCAAGACGAAGGGCAACTCATGATGTCCGAGCGTCCCTGTTCGATACAAAGAGTGTTCGCCAGTCTTCACATTCTTGATTGGCGTGATATGATGGCGTCATAAGTGCCGTGACTCCCTGCTGACCAATTACTGACACGCATTGTCTCGACATCATGTTACAACGCCAACGTTAACGACGCCGCATAAACGGAGAGGGGGCGCTCAACAGCTGTCACTGTAAAACAAACTGTGCTGGTGGAACTCTTCCGAGGCACTATGGAGCTGCTATGATCGCGTCACAACCCTCTGCGCGTTTCTCCCAATGATCTTCATTACTCATCTCTGCAATAGTTCTGCATTAGTTTCTGCTTTATTCCGGTGACATAAATTACGTGGCTTTGGAACTCGTTTCAAGGAATTCCAGAGAGAGCATAAGGAGGGAAAGGAAAAAAATGAAGATTAACCAGAATATGCACTCTTGGTTATCCACAACAGAGAAAGCGGGCCAAAGGGATGAAAAGGCGGGAAGAATAGAGAGGAGCACAGGAAATACGAACACACTGCAAGGTACTCAAAATTTCAAAGCAACTTCTGAGTCGTGAGTACTTCATGTAGTGCAGTAGCATTCGAAGGGCTTTTTCTGCCATGTTCTGAAAGAATCGTTTATATATATATATATATATATATATATATATATATATATATATATATATATATATATATATATATATATATATATATATATATATATATATATATATATATATATATAGCTGACTTAAGGCCGTCCGCAGGCTCTGAAGCAGAAAGAGAAAAACAAGGCCGAGGTGGAGAATGTTTTCGAAGACTTAGTAATGCCTGCAAGTGGGAAACCCACTGGGATGTCCATCGTTCCTCCAGAACAAAATATACACTCATACTCACAGTATACTCACAACCCAAAGAAAGGAGGAAACAACCAACGCGCTGACGCTGTCAATTGACTTCTGTACGCTTTTTCGCCTGTGTCATGGCGCTGCATTCACGAACCAATCCTGCTTTCTCATAGATATTCATGACAGCTCTGCCTGGGGTTAGTTGCAGGCGTTACGAGGTGATTGAGCTTTGCATACAGTGCCGAGAGACATTCGCGGTGCTGAGCACTGCACCGTCCTAACCCTCGGGCACTATGAGTCCTCGGACGGCGACAGGAACGAATATTGACCTTGAAGGCCTGCCAACCATTATGCTGTTTCTTGAGGGCGTCATACCTGCGCGAATGGCTAAACTGCGCCGTACGCTCTTCTTTTTTAACTAAGAATTTCTTCTCTCCTCATATATTTCCCTCTCCCTTTTCTCCGAGTGCAGGGCGGTCAACCGGTTTTCGTACTGCATAACCTCTCGGCCTTTCCTTCTCCATCCTCATTTTGTCCTCCCTCTTCTTTCTTCTCCCTCATTTTTCTAGGAACGAAACGAAATGGTCTCTTCTCGTTATTTAGGTTCATTGCGTTTACGGAGCGATTTGTTTCTTAAATGCTGAGTATTTTTACGTATACGTACGGAAGTCAGAACCTAAAAATTCAATGCTTGCATTTTCTTCTCCTCATGTTCACTCCGGAAATACAACCGTGAGACCACCAGCCAGAAACGGTACCTTTTATTTGCATTGCAGTGTGAGATACTCAGTGGGAAAGCAGTTGCTCCGCCACTGAAGGAAGGCAAGCTCACGGCAAGTGTCCTTTCTCGACAGTCAGTTCTGAACAGCTCCCACGACACCGATGCTTCTAATATATAAGGCGAAAGCCCAGAAGCAAGCGGAGTTCTTCAATGTCAAGATAGGAGTAACTCTATGACGACTGGTTCAACAATGATGATGATTAAAAATTTTTAAGGCGCAAGGGCATCTATCGCCAAAGAGCGCCATGGCGCAATGTACTTTCAACTACTCCAGGTGTGGTCAAAGACCCACTTTTCGAAGCATTTCACTCCAGATAAGCATGGCACCAGGCTAGGGAAATCTTGTACCCAGTGTATCACCGGCGGGTACCCAGCGGCACTGGGCATCGAACCCCGCACCTCCCGCATGCGAGGCGGATGCCGAACCACTACCCTCCAGCCTGTAGGATATCCTACCGGAACACCCTTCTGGTTTCCGTCCAAACTTCCCTCTTTCTCTCTCTGTCCGCCCCGCAGATAAACGCCACCACGCACGAAGAGCGAACTTACGGCGAGGTGGCGGACCAAGTGGCCGCGGTGCACGCAGCCTTGCACCGCCTGGGCATCGGAGCCGGTGATCTGATCTGCATCCTCGTCGCAAGCCGCGCCGAATTGCTGCCCATGCTTTTGGGTGCAGCGTGCGCCAACGTGGGCTGCGCTTACGAAGACCCGGGATACTCCGTGGGTACGGATTATATTTTTTTTTAATTCTAGGTCTCTCTCGACAGGTGCCCTCATTATCGGCAGAGACTAAAACCGCAGCTCTGTGACTTATTTCCCCGTATTAAAGCGTTAAAACCTTCAACAAATGCCGGTATATATAATATAAAGGCACTACTCATGGTTGGCTCTATTTGGTTGAAATTTCTCAACTCTGTGCCTCTCCTGGTTATTTTCTTTTTTCATCAGATATTGTTAGGACATACTAGAGGGGAAATAATAATAATAATAATCATTGGTTTTTGTGGGCAGGAAATGGCGCGGTATCTGTCTCATATATCGTTGGACACCTGAACCGCGCCGTAGGGGAAGGGATACCCGCCGCGGTGGCTCAGTGGTTAGGGCGCTCGGCTACTGATCCGGAGTTCCCGGATACGAACCCGACCGCCGCGGCTACGTTTTTATGGAGGAAAAACGCTAAGGCGCCCGTGTGCTGTGCGATGTCAGTGCACGTTAAAGATTCCCAGGTGGTCGAAATTATTCCGGGGAAATACGAAAAAAGGATTCCCCAGACAGGAGATCTCCAGACAGAAACCGGAAGGCTCTGATATGGGCCGTGAGTTCGCAGCATGTAATCTGAAGGCTGGCTACGGTGCAGCCCGCTGGCTTTGTTTAAAATCAGACTAAAGATGACTTGCAACGCGCAAGTGACTATGGTAATGAAGATTACTTTGTATACTAGCTCAAGGCTCTGTGTAACCCCACAGCAAGCTACTCAGGCGTTGTTGCTTTGGTCGGCAGTTAGGAACACATGTCAGCATGCATCGCCGGATTTGCTGTGCTTCCTGAAGAGAGCTGCCGCCGTAGTGTGTAGCTTATTATACTGACAGCTGCCTTGTAGTCATAATTAAAGGCATCATATATGTACACAGCTTTTCTGACAATGTTTCTTCTCTTCTTTTGAGCGAAAAGAGACAAACGGTTTCTTTTCCCCGAACAGGCAGTCACCTTTAACTCTTCAGCCGAAATATTCGAAATAAAGTAAATGTAACTGTCTAAAATGCGTCACTCGGCAAGTATTTGGCGAAATCTATACTCATCAAGAGCAAAAAAGGCATGTTTTGGATGCAGAGTGTAGTGCCAAAAGCCAGAAAGCTTCATGTCTAACCTCTACAAACATGGGGACACAAAGCACAATCAAAGATGACATTGACTGTTCTGCTTCAGTCTTGCTCATTCTTACTAACTATTCGGTAGGATCACGGACACAATCCAGCTTTCTTTTGCCCACAACGTGATTTGCGGGAATATGCGAGGCGTCCAAAAACCACGCACACTTGCCGATGTGTGTGAACTGAAAAAAAAAAAGCCATCTTCTACTGCAGATGTTCTTGTCGAATGGATGAAAAGCTTTGAGTTCGCGGCCATCTGCTGCCAGCCTGACCGTACTGATGAAGCGTTGGAACTGAGGGCCAAGCTGCCAACCGTAAAGGTAATCTCAATTTTACTATTTGCTCACTAAGAGTATAGAGCACGCAGTGGAGTTTCAAGTCCGCCTCCCTCTTGCCACTATATCCACATCAGCATCTCTTCTGACTTGAGAATTTATAGCAATCGCATCAATCCTGAATTGCTATGAATTTTGTCGATGCCCCTGTTCCTTCCCCTCTCGAAACAAAGGCCTAATCTCCACCGGCACCGATATATAAAACTTTCTCTCTGTTTATACCATAACTTATGCATTTTGCAGCACATCATAGCACTGGGTGAACCGGCGAGTCGTACCCCTGGTATCAGAGGGACGATTGTCTCGTGGAGCCAACTTATGAAGATAGGTAGTGAAGCCCACTGTTCAGGGGCGCCATCTGTCGAATACCAGAAAAACCGAATATGTTACACGAACTCTACAAGCGGAACGACCGGGAAACCCAAGATAGTGGTGCACAACCATGATTCACTTGTGGCCAGTGTCTCAGCGAACAGGTGACAAAAATCTGCTTTTGCTCAATTATTTCTTCTTCTGTGACAGTTCACTATATTTATAGGAAACTGCCCGAAACTTTGTATTTCTTCTATTTCTAACAGCGAAAAACCGTAATTCTGTTCTTCTGTCTTCATTACTGCACTGCTGCTTACTCTAGGTAGGGTCATCGCCGATTTTTGGAGGGTAACAAGCAAGAATTGTCAAAGAGGAGATTGCTAGCGGAATATCTACTCGGTATCATAATAAATGGCATCTGCCAACCGTATTACGGCAACAGCTTTTACAAAACAGCAAGCACATGAATAAGCAGCGGTAAATGTATTCGCTACAGAGCAGGGTGCATTTTTCCCTCTTGCATGCAGAGAAAGCGTCTCCACAATTATCACTCTCGCTTGTTATCACGGAAGATGACGAAAGGTTAGGAGTCGCGTGGTTTGTTGCGTATTACAGACAGCTAAAACGTCAAGGGCTCGTTGTAGCTACTGCTGATGATGGTGATTACGATTATGAATGTTTATGGCTCAAGGGCGGCATGGCCCAAAGAGCGCCATAACACGAAATATCTTCGGCTACACAAGTTGAATTCAAATGCTCATTTTCCAAGCATGTCACCCCAGATAAGCTGAGCGTCAAGCCAAGGGAGACCTTGTACATACTTTAACACCAGTGGGTACCCGGGTACCAGGCTCCGCTGTGGATCGAAGCCGGCACCTCCCGCACTCAAGGCGGATGCTCGAGCCGCTAGGTCACTGCTGATGTTCCACTGTCGCTACTGGCCGCAACTCACAGGGACCTACTTTATGTGCCAGTGTTACTTCTGATACTTGCGTTTAGTTAAGGACAGTTATGGGTGCTAATAGTTATCGCCAACAAGGTTTCACTGTATTCCACGAAGGACATAAAGGCAGACAGCAGTTTCCAGGGTCCGAAGGCCCCTAGGCTAGCAGTGCTATAGTGAACGGGACTAGACATCGATCAGGATTAAACAGCACGCCCATAGCGTAGAATGTGAGAGGCGTATTATAGCCAACCGAAAACTAAAGGCAAGTAGACGTCAGCGATAACTGCGCTCTCATTCGTGCATGTAAAAAGAAATAACAATCATCCAAACCACCGTCGTCGTCACGAAACGCAGTTTTGTATCATTCTATCCACATGCGTGGATATGCATTGACCGAGCTGCCATTATTTTTTTGCCTATATTACTAATTCAATATTTTTGTGACCATGCAGTTGCACAGGTTAGGAGCCCTCGTTATTACTTTCGTGCGTTAATGCCAAAAAGGTCGTTCTTGTTTATTGCGAAAAAAAGGCCGCCACCGTCTGGAAGACGCTTAAGTAATGAGCGTTAGCTGTTTGGTTTACTAGACGAAGAAAGCGAAGAAGAACGCGCCGCTCGTCTCGAGAAACGGAATGTAATACGCTTTGAAACGGGGTAGATTGCCACCATGCTCGGCTACGCGTGCACGCACGCCGCCTAGCGCCATCTATCAGAGAAATTACGATGCACGTCTACCCGTTGTCGGGTTACACCCCCTCAAGATGGGTCCCAAACGAAATTTGCTTCGTTTGGGGGTCAAGGTGGGCCTAGAATTCGGCTTGTGGAGCGATATGGTAACGCTTCAATTAGTAATTGCATGTGCGTTTAGTTATCATTTAATTGTGGTTTTATTTCTTTACCTGAACCTATAGGGTTTTATTTGCCTATCAAATTCGGTACACAACTGTCCCCGGATGGGTGCCCTATATATATATATATATATATATATATATATATATATATATATATATATATATATATATATATATATATATATATATATATATATATATATATATATATATATATATATATATATATCGGAACGAGTGTACAGCGGTCCGGTAACAGGACACTTTTCCTACCTGTTATAGGAGGATATTTTTGGTGAGAGGGGAAAGAGATGAGGGCACAACCAATTTTAATGGCCGCCATCTTAGTTTCAAGAAACTGAAACTGTGCCGCCATTTCGTTTCCTGGCGCCATACTCACTTAGTTCCACCTCTATCCAACATACTGGACCGTGACGTCACCATTGGCACGTGGCAGGTGGTTGTTTCTACAACGTTTTTGTAGATGGCGCTACAAGTCTCGATGCGAGATGTGCGGTTTCTAGTTGCTGCCACAGTGTGGTGGCAGACCCCACAAAATCTCGAAACGTGATGAGTAAGAGCTAACGCTCTTAAAAGGATATCCGGCCACAGTCTACAAATACTGGTTTGGTCTGGTTTATGGGGGTTAAACGTCCCAAAGCGACTCAGGCCATGATGGATGCCGCAAAGGAGGGCTTTGGATAATTAGGCCACCTGAGGCTCTGTAACGTGCACTGATATTGCACAGCACACGGGCCTCTAGAATTTCGCATCCATCGCGATACAACCGCCGCGGCTGCGATCGAACCCGCGTTATTCGGGTCAACAGATCAGCACCATAACCACTGAGCCACCGCGGCGGCACAGATATTGTCGCCTGACAAAGTACCAGTAGCATCTAGAGAAGTCATTCATCGGTAAAAAAAAGAAACTACGTTTTTGTGCCCAAAATGTATTGCATATTCATCTTTCGTCAGTAAAGCATATATCGACCAATACTTAATTAGGAAGCTTATGAGCAGAAACGACACAAAATCGTCTCGGCAATAACGCGAATTATGTCGATGGCATACTCTTTCAAATCCTTCCTTGTCCCTTTCCCCGAGAAAGAATACTGGCTAGTTGGCGGTAGGTTATTCTGGCAGATAACTAACGCACGAGCAATGAGGCCGAAAGAGCACGAACTAGTGGATGCAGCTCTGCACACACAACAAGAATTTTAATGAAATAGAAACAGAATAAATACACTTGGCCACTCATGTCACAAAAGAACACCAAAAAGAGGAGGAGGAGGAGGAGGAGGAGGAGGAGGAGGAGGAGGAGGAGGAAGGACTTAATGGAACAGGAGAGGTCTGCCTGGTTGTCAGACTCGCATGCTACTTCAAAAAGAGGAGACACAAGATCAATCTAATCCGCGAAGCTCTAAATAAAAGCGCAATGAAAAGGATGGCTTCCTAACACACAGAAAGCTTTTTTTTAATTCCTCAATGTGATATGCTTCCGAAACTTCATGGGTACGCTGATACTGATGACAGGCCAGGGCAGACAGTAAGAGGGTGCCTAAATAGGTACACCCGTGCCCTCTACTGTATTGCGGGTGGCGGACCAGGACAGCAGTGCACTTGAAATGGGCCGACACTTATCACACGACGCACAGTGCGCTCCTAAGTTTGTGAATGACATTTTGCCAATAGATTGCATTTCGCCCTTAAACTGATTCTGCGAACTCGACCCTGGCGGCTGCGTTTCGATGGAGGCGATGCGCTAAGGCGCCTGTGTGTAGTGCGATGTCAGTGCACGTTAAAGATCAACAGCTAGTCGAAATTATTTCGGAGCCCTCCACTACGGCCCCTCTTTCTTCCTTTCTTCTCTCCGTCTCTCCTTTATCCCTTCCCTTACGGCGCGGTTCAGGTGTCCGCCGAGATGTGAGACAGATACTCCGCCATTTCCCTTCCCCAAAAACCAATTTCAAATTTTATAATTTGTGCAAAGGTATTACAGCTCTCGCTGTGGAAAAAAGTTGCTAACCCATCCACTAAACCGAAACACAAATAATTTCGAAGCTTTACAGCGAAAGCTGTAATGGCTTTGTGAAAGCCATTTAGTAAAAGCAATGAATTGGGTACAATAGCAGGCGTGCAACGCGTTACATGCAATGTGTTAGGTGAACATCACTGCCACGTACCTCCGAGGGAGCCAGTTATGTGAATTTCCTCTCATCAATACCAACGGAGGGTTTAGACTGCGAATAAGACAACACTGGGAACTAGGCTATTTGTTTCGTGCAAGCGGCCGTGGTGTCCGTGAAGTATGCTGGGATTGCGATCGAGCCGAAGACCGTAAGAGGAAGACCGAGTGTGTACATGAGTGTACAGACGCCAAAACGGGCCTGTGAGACCGGGCATTCGGGCAGTCTCCCGTGAAACGTCAAAGTGGGCCTGCCGCTCCAGACCTCTCACCCGTTAATATCAATCAGCTTTCGCTGATTATGCGGTAAGTTGATAAGTTACATCTAATATTTTTTGTTGGAGATTTCTGTAAAAATATCTGGTGGGACCAGCACGTGTCGCACATATGTACTGGAGGCTCATTACGGAGTTGTACGTGTGACGTCCCCATATCAGTGAATTTTCGAAAAAATGACAGACGATGTAGCTTGGTTAGGCCAAACGAGACATAGGTGTGCTAGCCCTAGTTATGCTTAGTTTAACTTGGGAGTCTTAAGTTCCAGCTCAAGTGTGGGACGCGGTAGCCTTAACGGGTTAAGACCCATGTAAGGGAATGGGTCATTATCTACTTTCACAGATCGATGGGAGTCTTCATACCAGTCCTGGCACAGTAGTGCCGCTGCGAAGCGATGCGCCACTATCCCGCGATGGCAAGTGCTGTACCCTGTCGTGACTAATCATAATTTAACTTCCACCAGCCATGGCAGGCAGTTTGCTCACAATCCGGTGGGCAGGTTGTGCAAACATTACAAGGCCACTTGACTAGGGAGCATGGCTGCCAACTAGGCAGGTGGCACCTACTCACCCAGCTCTTCAAGCTCGTAGAGGGACCGGACAAACATTGGTGAAATCGGCATGTGAGGGCTCTAGTGCCAGCGACCTAAAATGAAAAACTAGAAGGCACATTTAACCTGTGTCTTAAGGGTATAACGTGATAGCGTTAATGGGTTCATGTGCATATATACCGAATTAGTCGTTCTTTACTTAACGTTGATAGAGTGCTGGAAGTCCTCAAACCACTCCTGGCGTGGTGGTGCAGTGGTTAAGCGATGCGTCACTGCCCGGGCAGGTGACACAGCCACCGGTGGGGCTTGTGAGACCCAGGTCGCTCTTCCGGAGCAACTCCTCGCGACCAATCATTATTTTAACTGCCGTCTGCAACGGTGCGCAGATTGCTCACAATCCGTTGTGCAGGTTTTTGTGGTGTAGCAACGTCACGTGACCTAGATGGTCCACCTAAGTTGCTTCTTTAGGCATTCTTTGCTGACCGCTGTCCCGTCAGTTAACACCTTCTACGAGTGTTTCGAGAGCAAATCTCGCTCCAGGTTTTCTTACCTCACGGCGGATGGCTAAACTGCTCTGATGGGAGTTTCGCCTTAACGCCGTGAGGTGCCGGCAGTCATGTGCTGAGCGTAACGCCCCGCAATTTGCGGTAAACTGATTACAACCGTTTTCCTAATTGGACAATTAAAACTTAAACCATAGCATGGCTGACCACGTTGCGTGATTGCTCCCTTTTTACTTAGAGCTCCGGGGTGCATTTCCCACTTCTTTAGAGACTGGATTTAGAATAACCACTCTAGCCAGGCATACTTGCATCAGGAAAACTTTAAAATCGCCGAGCTTTGTATTCCTTGGCCCTGGTGATATCATTTAGCTTTGCTTCTTGAATTTGGACTCACTAAAAGTGTTGGTCATGTGGTGTCGGCAACAAATTTCTTACCAAAAGCATAAATGCCTGCACAGAAAATATAAAAATTTTTGTTGGCCGTTGCTGCTTGCTAAAAATAGCCTGCTCGGTTTTGTTTTTGTTTTAAACTCTTAAGCGCTACTAGGCAGACGTTTCCCCCTCTTTCTTCTGTGGATACGCTGAAACTTCAGTCTACTGCACAGGGATTTTTTGTTGACATAATTTCGCAGTATTCTTTTTAGCTGCTGTTGGGTTACCGTTCACGCCATAGCGATTATTTTCGCAGCCATCCGCAACACATGGGTCTAACAACGGAGGATGTTATGCTGTGCACCAGTTCTCTTGGTCACGTGTACGCTTTGTTCGACTGCGTAAGCAAAGCCATCGTCCAGGGGGCCTCAACTGCCTTTCTCGAGAGGTCGAACATTGAAGTTCTTCTCGAGGCGATGCAAAAGCACAAGGCAAGTGTCTATTGACCAGACTGGCTATTGATCAGACTATTAGACCAGACTATTGACCACGCCGTTCACACAGGTGACCGCACTGAGCACAGTTCCTTACGTGGCACAATGCCTCCTGGACCACCCGCAACGCAGCAGCTACAACCTTGGCCACCTGCGTTACGTCACAACAGCAACGAACTACATCAGCGAGAGCGTGGCAAAGAGGCTGTTTCAGGAGCTGCGCCTCAAAAGTTACATTCAGCGTATGTTTCACAGTTGCTTCCGAAAGAGATCTCATACGTTGCCAGATGAAATGAAAGTTCGCAGGTTCACACGGTTTGAATTCGGGCAGAGAACTTTGTGCGGGACATGCACTGACTTCGCACAGCACACTGGCGTTTTTGTATTTCGGCTATCGACATACGGCCGTCACGGCCGGAAGTTAATAACCCGCGACCTTGAGATCAGCAGCCGAACGCCAAACCCACACAGCCACCGCTAAGGCTTCCATGATCACTTCACGACATTGAATACTATGTATTCCATTCCGCAATTATAAGCATAACTAAGCCCTCTCAACACGACTGTCACTGATAATAATCACAGCAAGGTGAACTGGAACACTCATGTTGCCAGAAGAAAGTTGTTGGCAAGAAAATAAAATCCTGCTGGCGTATGATTTCGCACAGACATCAAGCAATGTGCAAAAAAGTTCGCGCTTTTCCTATCTGTCTTTAAACAAAGCTTGTTGGTTTGAAGCTATGTTACGTACCGAGCACAAATGATGACACTTGATTTTACTTGGATTTAAATTTTTTCAAGGTCTTCATAAATAAAGGAGGGAAAAGAGGGTGCTTAAAATGCGAGCGCAATCTGTGCCCACTTAACCGGCGCTGTTTCAATACTTCCAACGTTACACCATTTTGGTATGTAAAACACTGGCTGATTTTGTTTTTTGATTTGAATACCAAAGCAGTGACGCTTGTCGACGGTTCAATCAGGAGCATTAGCGGTCTAGACTCAGTAAGGATGATGCTTTCAGCACACAAAGAAATGGAAGGCGATTTACTTTTGCAGAAAGCAAGGTTCACATTACAGTTCACCACTGCTACTAAAGGATCTAGCGGGAAAACTGCTAACAGCAGCGTGAAGCGTCAACGAGCGTGATACAAAGAGCGCACAGAAACGTCAAGTGCTGCGCGTAGCAAGCTCCCTCTACCGGCTGCACCACCGAATGGTCAAATTAGGTACTAAGTTTCTAAAATTATTAATAAACAAGTCAACAGCAAAGAAGCAGTAAGTAAACTGCATGTCACACTTTTATGATAAATTAAGCACTTACAGCTTGCAGAAAAAGTGACTTACACATCAAGCGGTTTAAAACCATGTTAACATAGACTGTAAATTGCATCGCCTTCGAGCGAGGAGGCACCAACCAGCAAGCTGCGGCGTGCAGGACGTGCGAGAGAATTCGCACGAGTGATCTGCCCCAACTGAGACAAGACGGCGACGGAAGTATTCGCTGCGAATTCGGGAAGATGCGTTCGCAACATGAAACGAAGCCTGTGTCATCCACAGATGAACTCACACAAATGTGTCTCTCTTAACTGCTTGCAGTCTACGGACAGACCGAAATTGTCTTCATTGCGGGAGGACTCCGTGATGGCCCGCCCAGATTCACCTCTATCGGCCGTCTTGGAATGGGTCTTGAGGCCATGGTGAGAAATGGCCTTGTATGCCCAGGCCACCTCAGCCAACCGTGAATGCAATTTTTTGAGGAGCTCTAATGCTTTCTTTTTTGAAAGCAGGTTCATCAGTGGTCCTGCAGATTAAAGAGAAGCTAAAATGTAATACTAAATCAAGCTGCATAGATTAGTGACGCGTAATACAGAATATGTTATTTTATAAAAAGCAATGCTCTGATAGACAAGAAAATTTTCTAAAAGTAAACAACACCTGGTGGCACCACTTGTTAATTCCTACAACTTTGACTGGTGTCGTGATTTCTCCGCCGGCCACGATTGATTGATCGCTTTCTCGTACAGCGTTATTTCGACGGCAGTGGGAAAGCAATGTCAGAGAACCGAACGTCTGTTATTGGCAGTGCGCCTGTAGCATTTTTTTTTATGCATTATGCCAGTGGTTGGTGTGCATATGAGTACGCAAGTCCCAAGATTCTCTCTTTCAGAAATTAATACGCGCATGCTGCGTCGCACCGATATAGTGCTCTGCCTGGGGATTTGCAGTCTTCTACTCTTTTTCTTTATTTTTTTTACGTGACAGCTAAGCTCCCGTTCAGCGAGGAAATCGCCGTAGTTGCTGGCGTTGGCATGTTCACAGAATCCCGATTTATCGAGAGGGCCGTGACGTCACACGTTGAGTTATTGAATGAACATTATTAAAACTTGAGTTAAGTTGTGATTATGGGGTTGCAGCATTACTCAAATTTCCTTATGGTGTGTAAGCATGTAAAGTAAATAATTACACTGACAAGAAAATTGGGATATTTAGGAATCGCATCCGTACGCTTCGGCTGCAAGTCAGGCAAGACCTCTTGACAGTCGAGGCACGTTACTTGGATGGTAAAGTGGAGACCTTTTGTGTCTTGTGTTGTATCACGTGGTCTAGTATGCCTACTGATGTATGCTCCGTTTTATGGTTTTATGCAGTTTATCATCCTTAAGCGACTGAGGCTTTGTGGGACGGCGTTATGAAGGACTGGATAATTCGACCCGCCGGGGTCGACATCGCACAGTACATGGGCCTCTAGCAGTTCGACTGATGTGCTGATTTGTGCCAATGAGTGTGTTATAAAGAGAGAGGTACTAATTAACAAAGAAAGTCGCACATCACCATTAGCACCTCGCGTCATACCCTTAAAGGGACCATGAAAGGACAGTTACTCAGGTTAGGAAAGCGCATGAGCGAGCGATCTTCACTCGTCACCGCACGGAAAAAATAATTAATCTAGCTTCATTAACACTGAAAAGATATCAGCGATGAAAAAATATGCTTCTCATTGCCGCCCTCAACTCATACACGGTGTCTCATCAGAAAAAATATCAAGAAAACAGGTCGGGACTGCAGCCCTCTCTGTCCCATCATGCCCCATCCCGCAAACGCCATCCGGGCACGGGCCCAATAAGAAGGCTGGCACAGATTTCGCACTAACGTCCTCGTGGTAGAGGCGGCCAGCCGATTCAATTCAATTCAATAAAGGTGCTTGAATTGAATGAACTGCGCGGCCGAGAACGCGCGATGAGGTGTTACCCTAATCGGTTGCAAGCTACTGCGAGCAGCAATTTTTAATATTTCTTGTAAATTGTAGAGTGTACGCAGAACTTTATATTTGGCTCGAATATTCTCAAAGGCTACCTGTACAGACCTGTTGCACTAGAATATCACCACCAAAACTATTTCAGGGCCTCTTTACGACCGAGACGCAATCAAATGTTACCGCTGCTACGCCGACTTAGAAACAGCAGCACTTCACCGCCAATCCCTGTTTGGAGGCAGCACCACCTTATGTCAAGGAAGAACGTTTTATTAAAATTAAAAGTGCAAATAACGCCATCAGCATGACCAGGAACATTGAGACCAACGATAAGCCCCCGTCATCTTCACCGAGATAACAAGGAATAAACAATTACGAATATGCAACCGGCAGTGAAACGAAATATTCTTAAAGGGACCGACAGCTGACCAAACATGTCATAAGATAATGGCGGGAATGAAAAGATCTTGCCTCATATTTTAAGAACCTATAGCGCAGAACTATCGAAAAAAATTATAATTCAGTATGCTATTAAAAATTTCACAAAAAAAGTAAAGTGCCATCTTGCACTGAAATATTGCCACTATCGAAATATCCCATCCCGTGACCACATAACTTTAAAATGATACTGATTTGTTTGAGTGCACAGTTGTTTTTCGTTCAGGGGTGTTTTTCATATTTTGTTATAGTTTACGGTCCCTCCGGTTCGCAGCCGCCGCGGTGGCTGAGTGGTTACAGCGCTCGGCTGTTGGCCCGAAAGACGCGGGTTCGATCCTGGCCGTGGCGGTCAAATTTCGATGGAGGCGAATTTCTAGAGGCCCGTGTGCTGTGCGATGTCAGTGCACGTTAAAGAACCCCAGGTGGTCGAAATTTCCGGAGCCCTTCACTACGGCGTCTCTCATTGAGTCGCTTTGGGACGTTAAACCCCCATAAACCAAACCAAACCTCCGGTTCGCCCTTCTGATGAAAGACAACAACGCCATTCGCATCGCATCGCCGATGTGTTTTAGCTTTCGCCACTAGATGGCGCCATATTGTTCTGCATTTCCTGGATGCAGCGATAATTACGGTCAACCAAAACTTGTCGACAAGGTGTATGTCAGTGTGCCGTAACAGCTTCTGTTCGGGAAACTCAAATGTACACTTCTCTATAACAAAACTCTCTAATTATTATCTGGCGGGAGAGAGCTATATTAGTTTCAGATAATTTCACTGATAATTCTTAGTAGAGATAAGCGGGCACGCCACTTCTGCCGTCGTGTAATCGCCATCCCACCCGCTGATCATAGTTCATGATCATGATCATCTGGTCGCTGATCATGATCATCTGGGTACATAAAAATAGGCGCATACACTGATCGGAAAATTATCTACAAAAGTCTTCTACAGCGTTTCTAACAAACCTGTAGCAGAATCGAGCACCTCAGCAAGTTTTCCTTGCACAAAAAAAAAAAGAACGGTGCTTAAAACTCAGTTGTTAGTCCGTTTAAATATTCAGCAAAAAGTGTCCGAATTTCCCGCCCGCGACGAACGGACAAGCACGGCGTACGCTTCTCGTGCCTCGGTGTATGTTTAGAAATAATCTCAGGTTCTTTTCGGAATTACCAGGACAGTACAAAATGCTCTCGGAACAGGTATATACACAACAGCATTAAAACTTTCGTAATCTGTCGCACTTGCTTTCGCCCATTACTTCTAAGGAATGCTTGAGACGCGGGCTGAGAGAAATGGACTGACGCCGAAAGGTTGTGCTTTTTCTCCTGGCAGCTTTTATTTCACGCGTATTGTCCAGACCTAGAAGTTTTTGTACCCGCACAAGAGGTGCAGGCTCCGCACTATAGTAGGATGCAACTTACGAGGTCGGCAGTTGGCAACACCGGGCACGGTCCGCAGCGTCATGTACGTATTACTCCGGCGGCCAGTGACCAGAGTGAACAAAACAGTTTTTAAAGTTAGATTGTATCAAACAAGCCAGAGGCATCAAAATTCTTGAGCTTATAATTTTTTTCTCGTGCTTAGCTTCTTGTTCGGGCGACAAGAAAAACATGTACAACGGTCTACTTTTGTCAGGGAGGATTCCTCTTCGGCGGTCCTGAATGTGGACGAAACTTCACTGCAAACTTGAGTTGCATCCGACTATTGCGTTTTTCAGTTATGTTCGTTAGTTTAACCACCACTGACGTGCACGAAATCTCCACTGACTTGAGTCGACGGAAAACAGGTTGAACAGCAAATCACTTGAATTGCTGTGCAATGTCCCTCACTGAAAGCGGCAACGTGAGTGCATCCAAACAATCACTGTGCACTGGTTCGTCGATCGCAACGACGTTATTGTCGGCGTATCACGCTTGAGGACAAACAAAACACTGCAGAAGTATGCGTCCGCGTCCACCGAGCATATTGCACTGCTCTCACTTGACTTGGAAATAGGCGTGTACGCAGAATTTCTCCGCTTGCTTCAGATACTATGTACATGTTTGTTGCCGAAAACACCAACCTGATGACGCCCTCATGGCACAGTGCAGGTTAAAGATCCCCAGGTGGTCAAAATTAACCGGAGACCTCCACTACGGCACCTCTTCTTTCCTTTCTTCTTTGACTCCCTCCTTTATCCTTTCCCTTACCGGCGCGGTTCGGGTGTCGATCCACCGACGCAGTAACCACGAGCTAGTGCGTCATTTCCTGTCCTAAAAACCAATTTATTTATTTTTACCCTCATGTGCACGGTACACTGATTCATTGATGGCCTAACCCACACTGAGAGTGGATTATAACTGACTACGATAAACATTGAACATGAAAGCGTAGAAGCATCCTATGGAATGCAACCTGTGAAACAGCCTGAGAACTACCAGCTGCCGTCGGTGCCATCTCGAGACAACGACGACATTATTTCACCGTGACTCAGGCTCAGTATGCTCGCTCTGGTTGGCCGGAGAGCTCTGAGGAAGACGAGTATTAAAATGACGCAGCTGTCATCTAACGACACTTTTTTGCTCAGAAAAAACTTCGTCATTGCTTTCGATGAATAATCTATCCAAATTGCTCAGTTTGTTATTTCCCTTTAGTGCCCCTCTAACCTTGTACGATTAAATCTGTGCTCGCCACTTCCTAATGCGTTACGGCTATTCAGACTGTTTGGCGCATAACTGTACTTGATGTACTCAAAACGTCGCTGCTTAGACTACATTTACCATCTCTGGCATGTATGCGACTTCATACCTATACTTAATCACGTAGGTGGTGGACACCGAGACAAGAGAACCGCTCGGCCCAAGGCAGCAAGGAGAACTTGTGCTGAGAGGTCCCGGCCTTATGCGAGGCTACTGGGGACGGCTGATTGAGAGTGTCACCGACGCAGGAGGCTGGTACAGAACAGGTGACGTCATGATGCTGATGACTGCGTTTCTATTAGAGCTGATGGTCTGCACCCCTGTAAAACTAGCTCAAATGAAAGCCTTGCTTCAAAGGAGTTATTGTTAGTGCATGCATTTGTCTCGTGTTATAACCTGAGGAGTAAGCAAAATAATTAGAAGTGTTAACTTTATAATGACCTTTTACAAGCTGGGAAAAAACCTTAATCGACAAACACGATTGCGCTCCACAATTGGGGGTAACCCACTTCGCCTCAAGAGCTCACTTACAGATGCACGGCCATATGCGTTAAAAATAAATCTAACTGCTTTAGCTGTATTCGCTCAAATTTCTGAATGTTTGTTACCGTGAAAGGGTCCCAGATGATTACAGCATATTCTAGTAACAGACGGATGAGGGAATTGTATGCCAATAGACGAACACTAGGTGGGGATGACTTTAATGAGCGCCTCAAGAAAAAGAGTTTCCGCATTGAATTTCCTACGACAGCGTCTGTGTGTTTTGACCACGAAAGGTTGTAAGTAATCCATAGGCCCAAATATTTATACTCTGTCACCTCTAATAATGATATGTTGTTAGTACCGTACACAAAATGAAGAGGTATTTTCATGTGTGTAATTTTCATAAAAACGGTTTTTTTTAATTAATGCACATCTGCCATTTGTTGCACTATGCAACCACCCTCGCTAGGTCACTATTTAGACGTACCTGCTCATCAACTGAAGACCGAAGAATTCGACTAATCTTAGGCACATGGTCACACTTTCTTGCAGAATAACGTGGAGAAGCAAAGAGAGCATTTTCATTTTGAAAAACAAAAAAAAACCTTTTGCCTTCTTATGCTAATAAAACTAGCAAGCAAGGCAGTTATGTTGCCCGGTTATACGAAATACATGTGGTGTTTACCCAAATGGCCAACCTGAATCCTTGTCGTGTTATACTGTCTTTTTTTATATCACCGCTTTAAAATGAATAACTTCGCGAATTTCTCGAAATTGCGAACACGCAGGCGTTCAAGAAGAAAAAGAAATGCGGTAATAAGAACGCCACATTTCTAAACATGTACTGCACAAGCGCGAAAGGTACCTCATAGGAAAATCCTCCTACATCCCAAGGGGAAAATAATTGGTCCCATCAATGCAACAACAATTGTGCTTACCTTGGCTGGTGAGGTGCTTTGCTAGGCACCAGACCGCAATTTTCTTGTCGCTCTTTCCTTTTTACACCCGTTACACCCGTCTTCCTTTTTTCCACGTGCAAGGCAGCCAACCGGAACACCCTTCTGGCTAACCTCCCTGCCTTTCCGCTACCTCTTTTCTCTGTCCCTCTGCGCTAGTTCCTGCAGTTTTCAGTTTAGTAAATATGGCCAGACGTAAAACTAAGCGCAGGAGGACACCAGTCAAGGTATACTTGATATTTGTCACAACGAAATATGTACTACATATGCCTGTGTTCACTTTGGTTGTATGCCGAACCACTTTTTAGGCACAGACATAGCTTGCGCGAACATGCACGCTATTTTTTCTAGTAATTCTTATTCTCTAGTTCCTACATCAAATAAAGGCATTCTTGCAGTAGTCTTCAAGCCCGATAATTCACTATAAGTTTACACGCACGCTTTTTTTCTCTTCTGTCACCAGGAGAAGGTGAAGAAGAATTGAAGAAAAGAAATATGACATTAATATTCCTAGCATTATTTACTTACTGTCTTGGTTACCAGTAAGGGATGGAATAACGGGCCTGCTGGAACGCTGATTGGCCTCTTCAGCTTAGTAATCCACCTCCGCAGGTGACGAGTGCTACTTCGACGAAGAAGGATGGCTGTACCTAGTGCAGCGAATGAGCGAGTTCATCTTCTATCGAAGTACGAAGATACCGCCGGCCTACATCGAAGCCGCCCTCGTTCAGTGCCCCGCAGTGAAAGACTGCGCGGTCGTGGGACTGCCGCACCCGGAAGATGGGCAGTTACCGCACGCAGTGATTGTGCCCAAGCCCGAAGGTAGACACCTCGGCCCGGAGCACTACCTACGATTTGTCGAAGGTGGGTGCGAAAAGCTTGCCGTCCTCAATATTTCCTCTCACAGTTGAAGGGCGTTATTTTAAACGCTTCATACAAAATGAATCTTGCTTTCTTTCTTCACTTAAATCGGTGTGTAGAAGGAAATGTTAGCGCTTGCAAAATGCTCTGGCCACTCGCCTTCCCTTTTTGTGAGAACGCACTGACACCTAAACGTGACGGAAGTGAAAATTAACACAGAAGGAAACCACGTTCCCTGCAATATATGCGCACAAGTCGTTAAAGCTATCGAGACTGAAAACTGCAGACTGACAATCTCTGCACAGTTGCTCGTTGAGTAGCACATCACCACGCTTGAAATTCCGGGCTGCGTTTTGTCTGGTTTGGCTTAGTTTGGTTTCGTTTGGTTTATGAGGCTAAACATCCCAAAGTAACATGGGATAAGAGGAATGCCCTAGAGAAGTACTCCGGGTAAATTTATATGACCTGAAGTTCATTAACGTGCACCGACATCACGCCGCAGTGTGCTCGAGCGCCTTTCATTTCGCCTCCATCAAAACGCAGCCGCCGCGGACGGGATCGAACCAGCGTCCTCGGGCTCAGCAGCCTAGCGCGCTTACCACTGAGTCACTGCGGCTCTTTAAAATTCAGGACTCATACTGTTACCCTATTAGGCCTCTGATTTTTCTGACATATAAACTAAGCGCTCAAGCAAAACCACCAATATTGCTTAAACCCTTAGCGGCCGTCTAATATTTAGCCAATATTCTGGATTCATTTAAAATTCGATAATTTTGTTGAACTTCTGCATAATCGCTTTTCAACCCTCGTTGTATTGCGCGGCACTCCCGCGGGGTCCATTTTATGATCTTTTGATATTATTTAACCCTCTAGAAAAGAAGGGCGCGCTTACAAGCGTAACTGAGAAAAAAAAATAATTTGAGAATTCCACCTCAGTATGAGGCATGTCGTTGTACGAAGTGCAGGAGTATTATTGCATGTGTGGCATTGCGCTTGCCGCTACACTTTGCACCAGAAAAAACTGTTCGAGGGGAGGAGCGGAGGTTCAGATGATGTCTGCCTGCTGCCCTTTTTGTATTAAATTGCCTGAAGGTGCCTCCATTTTATGCGCTAGCGAGGCATCCAACTACTTCTTCCACAAGGTTCTCTCATCTAAAGGTATAAAGTGTCACTATCCATTCGAACTTATGGTCGAGCTACAAGTGGCCCCAGCGAAACAAGGACCTATCTGGGAAAGCTGTTTTTAGGTTGTGCTGGTATGTAATTCACCAGAAGTTACGCTAACCCAAGCTAAGCCATCACGATTGTCGCCGTAAACAGGACGAAATACGGAGAAAGAGACTTTATTAGCACAGCTGCCGAGTGCGGAATCATATGTTTCACCACTAAAGTCGCCAGTATGCCCACAGGGTCAGTCAGCCACGAAATCTTCTTTCGTGCGAGATGCACTGATATATGTTGTGTTCTGTTAAGGCGGCTGCTGCAGGTTTGAGTTAATTGCCAACAGAACACGAATCGAAGCACACCGGAGTGATTCGGTCGAAGTATATGCGCCGTACTGAGGAGTAATTCTGAGCGTTGCTTGTTGGGCGAGTTGGTGATCCGTAATAATAGAGCCGCTCGTAACAAAACAGGACAACAGGAGGAACACAGAACGACACAAGCGCTAAATGTCAACTATTTATTTCTTGTCGTTGCTACATATAAATACATGAACCACAGCATGAAATGGGAAAGAGCGATGTGTAAATAGTAGGTTAAAATAACATGGCTACAATGTTCATGAGAGTAAATCGGGCCACCTAAGCCTGCACTGTCGCTACTGCAAGATCCAGTCTAAGAAACGGGACCGTCCAAAGCAGTGTATGCCGCTTTTTTAAAGGAGCCAAATTATCAAACGCCACAATGATAAGCATGTCAGAGAGATTATTGAGGCTCGTAATATTTCACGTGCAGGCAAAAAGTGCTTAAGTGTGGCATCACTGGCACTATCAGCAAGAGATCGATTTTCTAAATCGATGGCAACCAGCGAAAGGCTGAGTTGTATAGCTTGTATCAGCTGACCTGATCGCTCTTTCCCATTTCATGATGTGGTTCATGTATTTATATGTAGCAACGGCAAGAAATAAACAGTTGACAGTTAGCGCTTGTGTCGTTCTCTGTTCCTCCTTTTTTACTGTTTTGTTATGCGCTGCTCTATTGTTAATTCTGAGCTTTATCGATCTTAGTGTGATATAAGAAGTCGAGCAGCAAACTATTCAAAGACTGGAGTCGTCCTTGCGGTGCGCAATTCTTTGCGTTTTTCTCGCTTTTGAAGCGAAAAGCTTCACTACGCTAGTCAACACCGCGCTTCACGCGAGCCGGCGTATGGTGGAGCCCGAGTGGCGTACCGCGCAGGTGCCCGCCACCGACTCTTTCTCTTTCTGTCTCGCTCCCTAGTGATTAGTGCGCATGCGCCACCAGTAGCACTGAGCCACAGGTCTTCCTCCGCTCTCTTTCTTATTTCCCTCCCTCCTTTATCCCTTCCTCTACGGCGCGGTTCGGGTGTCCACCGAGATATGTGAGACAGTTACTGTTTTATTTCCTTTCCTCAAAAACCAAACAAAACAAGTGAGCTGACGGCGTTCATAGAGTTTTTTGGCGTTGACAACTTTGCCAGGGAAATTAATTTTTACGAAAGGAAAGGCACAAACCGGCTCCGTGGCTCAGCGGAGACCTCAATATCGCTTCTATATATGTGGCTTGGTGTTAAAGTGCAAAAGCCTGTTTTGATTGCGTTCCGCACATTGGATAGGCAGCGCGCCCTCGCTACCACCATGGGAGGTGGCATGCAGCGCTAATGCATTCTGGCTACATCTCGCTCTCTCACCACCGCCACATGTACCAAAACAAGAATGAGGCGTCCGCCTATCCAGAGAGCCAGTTATGCGCCTTTCCTTTCCTCAAAGTCATCGCCGTCTAGAACATTGTCAACGCCAAACCCAATGAACACTGTCAACGCCGACATCTTTCGCTTTGTATATCCTGGATTAGCCGAGCTAATCTACATTAATTTTTTTCGGCTCTAGTGTACGTGGCAGGATAGAGAAATTGAAATTGAGAGTGAAATTGGTTTTAGGAAAGTAATGATAATAATAATTGGCTTTGGGGAGAAAGGAAATATCGCAGTATCTGTCTCATATATCGTTGGACACCTGAACCGTGCCGTAGGGGAAGGGATAAAGGAGGGAGTGAAAGAAAGGAAGAAAGAAGTACCGTAGTGAAGGGCTCCAGAGTAATTTCGACCACCTGGGGATCTTTAACGTGCACTGACATCGCACAGCACACGAGCGCCTTAGCGTTTTTCCTCCATAAATACGCAGCCGCCGCGGTCGGGTTCGAACCCGAAATGGCGCAGTAACTGTCTCACTTGTCTCGGTGAACACCCAAACTGCGCCGTAAGGAAGGGATAAAGGAGGGAGTGAACGAAGAAAGGTGGATGGCTCCGGAATAATTTCGGCCACCTGGAGATATTTAACGCGCACTGACATCGCATAGCACACGGGCACCTTTTTGCGTTTCGCCTCCATCGAAACGCGGCCGCCGCGGTCGGGTTCGATCCCGGGTACTCCGGCTCAGTAGACGAGGGCCCTAACCACTGAGCAGCCACGGCGGGTTAGAAGGATAGAACGCGCGTAGCCTTCTGTGGAAGTCCCTGGTGATTGACTGACTAGCTTTGCCTGTCCAATAAAAGGTGTTAAAATCATACATATATGGATAGGTTCCTGATTTGACTGGCATTAAAGGCGTGTTCTTCTTTCTTTCTCTCTCTTTTTTTCTTTTTCATGTTGCATTTTGCCATGCCGCAGAGAGCGTTCCCAAGGAGCTTCGACTTCAGGGAGGTGTCACACTCGTCGACGAGATTCCACGAAACAAGCTCGGCAAGTTGGTGCGGCGTGATCTTCTCGAGTGGGTGCTCGAGCGACGAGCCAACAGCAACTTAAAGTGAAAGCTTGGGAGCGTGCAAGGGGTGCTCCTTTTGGATTAATTGGTCCTAAATTCACCTCTCAGAAACCATGTTGCATGAAAAATACACTGTTACCATATGCTTCTCGTAATACAAGAGCACCGAAGTTTCGGCCGGTTGGTATTGATTCATCTTGAAAAAACGTTGCAGCATGTGTGTCTATTTCGTCCTCGTTTTTTCGTGCTGCTACGTTTTTTCAAGAGGTTCTCGTAATAGATTTCTAAAAAAAATAATACAGCTAACTGCTTTAAAATGGAAACAAATTCTTCACAGGCGCTACACGTCTTCGTCTGGGGAGTACAAAAATTTATCATGATGTGTGGAACATAACGCGCCAGCAGAACGAGTCCTGGGTATAATCTGCCTGCAACTTGAGGACTTTCGATTGATTGTTTCATTGATTTATTTATGGGGTTAACGTCCCAAAACGACTTATGCTATGAGGAACGCCGTAGAAGAGGTCTCCGGAAATTTCGACCACCTGGGGATTTTTAACGTCCCGGGTTCGAACCCGACCGCGGCGGCTGCGTTTTTATGGAGGAAAAACGCTAAGGCGCCCGTGTGCTGTGCGATGTCAGTGCACGTTAAAGATCCCCAGGTGGTCGAAATTATCCCGGAGCCCTCCACTACGGCACCTCTTTCTTCCTTTCTTCTTTCACTCCCTCCTTTCCCCTTCCCTTATGGCGCGGTTCAGGTGTCCAATGTTATATGAGACAGATACTGCGTCATTTCCTTTCCCCAAAAAACCAATTATTATTATTATTAATTATTATTATTATTATTTTAACGTGCACTGACATCGCACAGCACACGGCCCTCAAGAAATTTGCCTCCATCGTAATTTGATCGCCGCGGCCGGGATCGAACCCGCCTCTTTCGGGTCAGCAGCCGAGTGCCATAAGCACTGAGCCACAGCTGCGGCTGCTTGAGGATTATCGCTGGATCACAAATGGTTAATGTGGTTATGTTGGCAATAGCCGAGATGAAGATGCTCTGATTACGTTAACGCCACTAACATAAGGTATTGATGTCTCCCATGCTCCCTTTATATAATGCCCCAACTCATGGCCTTTATGAGGGAGTAAATTTTGATGATCATTAATGCGCGAGCACTTTGCGTTTTATTGACTGAAAAAATCCTTCCCGATTCACAACAGTATTAGTTTTACCAGCAAACTCGAATCACATGAGGAGCACTTATCTTACAAGCGCCCTGGATTTTTTTGCCTCCTATATCTTTTTCGATTCTATCACGGCGCTGACCTGGCACCTATCCGGTTAAACCCACCATGCGGCGGGAGCGGCGGCCAACTAGCAAGGCTAGACCCCTCCTAGCACTAATCCTAACCTATTATAGGTAACGGCAATAAAAGAAAAACACTTCATGGAGTATTTTCTTTATAATAAAAATGGTGTTGTGTTGCGTTATAAATTATTTAGCGTAGCAGTGAGGTATGTACGAATATCTCGCAGCAAAGTAGAAAAATACGGCATATGCATGTTCGCGTTTCATTTCAGCCTGGCTGTGCACTTCCTTCTCTTGTCTTGTCCCTTGCGGCTGCCTGCAAAAATTGTCTATGGAAGATAGTTTCTTGTAAAAAAAGCTGCATGTAAACAATGTGGGTTGTGTAATAATGAACATATATGTTTTCACAAAATATATGTGCTTAACATAGCTGTGCATATAAATCCGTTTTATGAAACAAGAAGCCTTTATATATAAATTGCTGAGTTTTACTATAACTATTTTCTGCTTTTTTTCGGAACCGTATGCAGCGAGAGACCACAGGGCACTACCATAAGGTTTGGACCACCCAATGGAGATGTCTGTACGCGTCTATAGTCTATAGACTCACGAAGGCTGTCTCTGCTCTACTGCTTTATCAATCAGCAACAGATTCTGCGCGAGCACTCGGACTGCTAAGGAATCACTGGTATATGCTCTCACGCAATGAATACTGTGAAGAGGCAGCGTAGAAATCAGGGAACACGAAAAGGGAAAAGAAATAGTCACGGCAGAATCAAGCCATCACAGTCGGCAGTATATATGGTTGCGGCGAATGCATAAATTAACAGTATAAATGTAAAGTATAGATACAATTTCCTAAAATAAATGTAAAACCTTGATGCGTTAAGAAGTTGTCCTGATCTCTTCGTGGTGCCTATTTTTCTGTAGACCGTGGTGTACACGGAACACTCAGCTAAGTGAGTGCGCATCCGGACAATTGTGCAGAGTGTATATGCACGACACTCAAGCCCTGTTTCACGCCTAATAATAGGCCGCTTGCTGAGATCTGCTTCAGCTCGCCTTCGGAGGGCTTTATAGAGCACTATGCAAAAATACAACTTATTTTTTTTTCTGCAATGTGACTGAAGGCAAAGGAAAACTGAGAAACGTGTGAACAGCGAAATGCTGCCGCAGTTCAAACTCTTCGCCCTTAGGAAAGGGAATAAAGACGTCAGGCACCTAAAATGCACGACGTCGATCACATAAATCCCTGATTTTAATTCCTCTCTAGCTTAAAGAGCGAGGCACAGGTATATAGGGGCAGTATAGTGATATCTATAGGAACAACAGCGAGTGCTGCGGCAGCACACAGTGCCGCAAACTGGCGAGAATGGCTCGCCGGGGATTATTTCCTACGCTCGGTCCCAAGTGACTGACGAAGGCCCAGACTGGATGTGACCAAGATATACCCGAAGTGTAAATTACACGTTTTTTTTAAAGAGCTAATGAAAAGAACAGTTTGCAAAGCATTTGTAATTGATTTTCACATTTAGTATTTAGAAGAACCAGTCGCTCAAACTTGCAAGACGTAATTGCGAAAAGCTTGCGCAGGATTCTCTGCCGAAGTATCTTCGAAATGGCCTGTGCATAGTCTCTCGTGGTTTTTATCGAGATCTAAATATTATTATTAGTCGCGAAGCAACTGTAACTGAATGTTTCATCTGTCTAGTGTAACGAAGAGCACGAGCACACTCATCTCTTTCAGGCTGGTTGTAGATAAGTTAACTATTTGCCTAAGTATCAGGACAAATGTTTTGTTGCCTAGCAATATGAATATGAATAATGGTGGGGGAAAAGATGACTAAACCAGTGAAGGTGTAGTACTGGGGCGAACACGCCCACATAGAACGCTCGAGCCGCCCGCATCGAAGCGGACCAATTGAAAATTTTGAGCAGGTGCACTGTTTGAAGACAATGCCTGCACTCGAGTGAAGTAGCCTAAGCATTCGAGGAATAAAAGGCCAAGCATCGATCTCCTGCGAGCGCAGTTGGGCTAATGTTTCACTTAATTGGTTTCGCAGCACATCACCCAAGCACTCTATAGATAAGCCTTCTCATGCTTGTACTTCAACCACATTTGCTCCGAAACATATCGCCACTCTTCTTTTCTGAATACAGTCCGAGACTAGAATGACCTTCCATCTGAAGTGGCAACCATCATCGACTTCAGCAAATTCAAGACCGCCATAGAAGATCATCTGTATTCATGCCAATTGCCTTTTCGGCGCACACCTCATGTAATTTCCCTTGTGGGCCTTTGAGGAACAAATAAATAAACAAATAAATCAGTGCTGTCCACCACAGGTAAACATGTTTGGCCGAATGCATCGCATCGGCAAAACACAGAGTTCTGCTCTGTGCGTCACGCCGCTATGGGTGTCGCAGTAAAAACATCGGAGCCGTACTAATCCGTGCCACTTGCTTCCGTTCCATTTCCAGCAATTTTTCAGCACTCGGAGTAGACCATATAGGGGCAGAGTACGTACTACCTGCAACAGGTGTGCAGCATCCGGTTGCTGACATCTTGTGAACGTTCGGTGCTACGATCCAGTGATGAAGCATGCTCCGTGATTCTCGATTCACGTCCCCTATAATATAACGTACCTCTGCAGAGGCAAAATTTCTTATCAGGATTTGCGGTTTAATTGGTTCTTTTTCGCCAAGAGTGACAAGGGTGGACGGCCCAGGTATGTAAACTTGTATTTTGCAGTGTGCATTAAACGACGTCTACTATGACGCAAGCATTGCGGCGGGCCACTTCAGAAGGTGTTGGAGAGATATAATTCATCTCCGCTCTTCCGACCCTGAGTTAGGTTATCCCACACAGTTCTTTGCAAGTTGTGCAAAACATTCGAGCAAGATTATATTTTAACAAGATAAAATACGCCAAGCAAAGGAAAATGGAACGAAGGAAAAGGCAGACAGGCACTGTTAGCAAGCATTGATCGGATGCCCGGAATGAGTTACGGTAGATGATGCATGATCACTCGTCTATACAACAGTTACTGAGAGAACTCTAACCAGGCTGGAAGTTCTAAGCCGATTATAAGGATGTCGAGTTTCAGAGATGTTTGGTACATTTAAAAAACCGTTGTCCGACTGCGCCTTGTTACCTGGCAACAACGGAATTAGCTCTAGGCTGAAGTTGAAGCCAATTTTTTATAACTCGAATGATTGGAGGAATTGATAGCTAGCTTTCTTTATTACGTTATTCAGATGGCCACTGTGCTCAAGAGCCCTTTCAGCAAAAACCAAGGTGCGTTGGACGTTCATAGGAACTTCGGTGGATATCTCCTAGACCACCTTCGACGCCACCACAATTCCCGATGGGTGAGTGAAGGGCTCAGGGAGGCTTTACACAGAGTTGTACTGGTTACTTTGAGGACGTTTTCGGCTTTCTCGCCAACGATGATGAAACTGTTTTGGCGCATGAACACCACCCGACTGCACATACTATTCAGCACGCAAGTGCCGGTGTCATCAGACATCACCAGCTCTGCATCAGCAGAGCCAGCTGCTAGAAATGGCTATCGCAGCCATGTATGCGCACTGTATCAGTATGTTCACTCCAGAGAGAAAACGATGGCCATACTTTTACGCAGGCCAACTTCTCGTTTTTGCTAACCTTGATGGCACCCATCATGGTGCGCAACTTGACACATATGCGGGCGAAATTCCTGGCGTTTTGATCTGGCAATCTCGCTCTTCTCAAATCATGCAACTCAAGTAGCCACCAAGAAGGAAGCTGTAGTCATGAAATTGGAAAATGCGAAAAGCATTTCTATACTGCTTTTAGGAAGAGAGTATTTGGGACTACAAAATTTTCTTTCAAACAAGTTTTTAACGCGTTTGTTGAAGTAATCAGGCTATATTTTGTTCCACTTTTTTGTGCAAACATTGTATTAAATTCAGAGGACAATTAGAAGTCACAAAAGAAGAGGGGGGGAAGAATTTCAGAAGACAGGGTTCAGTTTGTAGGAGGTGTAATATCTATGTGCTCAGCGCCCATAACTAACTCTTTCTATCATGATATTGTTCCTTATATTTGGGAAGCTATGAGTACACGTTCTAGAAGCGACCGTGCCCTGGCCAGAAGCAGGCGAAATGTTGCACTTGACAGTTTTAAAGACTATGCGCCTACCTGATGAGAAGTGGGGATAAGAACTGTGTGAGTGGGGTGCGGGGAACTGAAGTATCGGGTATGCGTGCGTCACGCCCGATCGCTCTGTGGACCGAGGCTAATGATGTGGCTGATGGTCGGTGGACAAAGGCCATCTCCGTTTGCTGAAGGGGCCCGGGAGCCGCGGGTGGTGAGCCGCGGGATTAGACCGAAGATGATGTAGCCTTCGCCAGTTGCTGATCTGTTCTGAAATCTGCGAGTTGGAGCTCGCGCTCCCAGCTTCAGCCTTTTCGTAGGCTGTGCAGGTGCCGATACCAGCACCGTTACGTATGCTCCTCCCCTAAAACCTTGCGCGATAAAGGAATATATGGCGATGTACAGTCGTCCATAAGCCTGTCTAAAGCTCTCGAACGGCTCCCTTGGGAGTACATTTGCGTCGTTTACGACTGATGAAGGGCTAAATACAAGAACTTAGCGTGCATGCATATTCGCATCCATCGTGCTTCACTCCTTCTGATCGTGTTTCAAGAGTATGACGGGGCCAGGCTAGCAGCGGAAGTTCACATAAATGTACAACAAAGCACGCCGCTCGAGTGCTCTTGACAGGTGTGAGGATGACTGTACAGTGCGATGAAAGAGTAGGGGGATAAACGGAAGCTGCAGTTATTTTCAATTCTTGAGCACAGAAACGCATAGAGAGGTATTCAAGGGTTCATGAAAAATTCAATATCCGTGCAAGGCCTAAAGTGAACTGGGAATAAATTCGAAAGGGCGTGCTTGGCTGCGTCAGAGTGTAGTGGTTGGCGATGAGCGGAAGAAAAAGGGGGGTTATATGAGTCGCGAAAGAGGCAAATCATGGGCCGGTAGCAGTGCCAAGCTTGAAACACAGTATGGATGTGGAAGAGACGGCGGTAAAATGGACGTTTGGCTGGATTCATGCATTTGAGCGACAGGCTCAATAATCACAACAATTGTTGGGATCTGCGGTGAGACAATACGGGGCAGCGTAGACGGCAGGAGAACCCAAGTGGTCGCAGGGTAGTCGCCGGTATGGAGACATATTTGCTGTTATGGAAAAGAGCGCGATGCGCTTCGTGGTGGAAAAGCGCAGGGACGGGCGAAGGTTCCTACGATGTCGTCGACTGCGCAACCTCATCGTGGTAAAGAAAAACGCGCGACGCAGCAGCAGGGCCCTCAACGCTGAAAACTACGCTGGTAGGCCACGTAGGGCGGGTGCGTGAACAGCGGAGTGGGAACAATATCGTGAGCAGTGTAATCACAAGCGTGTCTAAGGTGTCAGGCACGCTTGTGATAAGGATAGAAGCGTCGTGAATAGGTACCGATAGATTTGAGGATGGGACCTAGCCCGTCCTTGCATCAGGTGTGGGTTGCTGCTGCAGGCATCGGTGGGTTCGGCGCTGGAAGGAGCGCCTGAAGCCATCCGTGTGGAAACTGCAAGAGAGAGATGTTGCGGCCGCTACAAAAGATGGGCAGTAGTCCGAAGCATCGACATGCGGCTTCTTCCGAGCCTTGAGTGAAAGAGAGAGCTGCGTGCTAGTGGGGCTTGGTGTGTGTTAGCTGCATGCAGAAATTCTAGGTGCGAGTCGTTCTGGTGGTGGCGACGCGAGGGACGGTGAAGGTGTGGAAGCTGCTCCTGGAGCGCAGCGGGGTGGCGGCAGTTTAAAATCGAAGTAGCCAACGATTGCCTTCTTTACGCCATCGTAGATAGCAGCGCCAGGAGGTGGCTACCGAAGCCTTACCAATATATTTTCTGGGAGCTCGCGACTTGTGTGGTGGTATAGCGAAAGCTGGCTGACACGTTGTTAACATGAAAGCTGAAGTGTAGCACGGCCAGCCAGGAAAAGGGGCTTTCATGCAAAAACGTGGAAGGCTCGATAGCCGGGGAATGGTTAGGCTCTGTAAAGGAGAAAGCGGCCCGCTGTGAAGACAGCGCACGACAGCGGAAGCTGGGGGAACATAGCGTAACATCACGGGCAAAGGGCGCGGAAAGGGCAAGGACGTCAAGAAACGGTAGACCGGTCGCGTCCGAAAGCCGGTAAGAAGCAGCAGTCGACAGAGAGAAGGAGAGAGAACTTCATTGTCAGGAAGATGGTGATCTTCTTGGCCACTGCTGCCGCTCCAGGTGGCCGGCAGTTTAAGTCTGTCGGCGACCTCCTACACTCTTGCCGTGGCCCGGGGCTGCACGTGAAGCGGCAGGGCCAAAGTGAGGCGAGGAAGAGCTGGTAGCTCAGAGCAGGTTGTTGCGGCTTCGCAGTCTATAAGGCTGGCGTTCGTAGTCAGTGGTTTGTGGAGCGAGGCTAATAAATGTGGGAGACGGTGGGTAGATGCCAACCGTCCCCGTTTATTGAAGGAGCCCAGTAGAGCGACTGATGAACCGGCGGAATGGATCGTAGGTGATATCGCCTCGGGCAGTTGCTGAGCTGTTCTTAAACCGAGAGCGTTTGACGTCTCGATGCCAGCTTCATGCAGCTTCTTCGTCGGCTCCGATACCAGAGCGGTTACAACACTCCACGTACGGTGCTTGTTCATACTTCCACTTTAGATGAGCGTCGTGCGTGACGTACGCAACGAGAGAGAGAGAGAGAGAGGTGGAATCAAGGCGACGGGCAACTCATGATGTCCGAGCGTCCCTGTTCGATACAAAGAGTGTTCGCCAATCTTGACATTCTTGATTGGCGTGATATGATGGCGTCATAAGTGCCGTCGCTCCCTGCTCACCAATTACTGACACGCATTGTTTCGACATCATGTTACAACGCCAACGTTAACGACGCCGCATAAACGGAGAGGGTGCACTTAACAGCTGTCGCTGTAAAACAAACTGTGCTGATGAAACTCTTCCGAGGCACAATGGAGCTGCTATGATCGCGTCACAACCCTCTGCGCGTTTCTCCCAATGATCTTCATTACTCATCTCTGCAATTGTTCTTAATTAGTTTCTGCTTTATTCCGGTGACATAAATTACGTGGCCCTGGAACTCGTTTCAAGGAATTCCAGAGAGAGCCAAAGGAGGGAAAGGAAAAAAATGAAGATTAACCAGAATTATGTACTCTTGGTTATCCGCAACAGAGAAAGCGGGCCAAAGGAATGAAAAGACGGGAAGAAGGGAGAGGAGCACAGGAAATGCGAGCACACTGCAAGGTACTCAAAATTCCAAAGCAACTTCTGAGTCGTGAGTACTTCATGTAGTGCAGTATAGCATTCGAAGGAATTTTTGTGACATGTTCTGAAACGCCCAGAATCGTTTATTTATATATATAGCTGACCAAAGGCCGTCCGCAGGCCCTGAAGCAGAAAGAAAAAAACAGGGCCGAGGTGGAGAATTCTTTCAAGACTTAGTAATGCCTGCAAGTGGGAAACCCACTGGGATGTCCATCGTTCCTCAAGAACAAAATATACACTCATACTCACAGTATACTAACAACGCAAAGAAAGGAGGAAGCAACCAACGCGCTGACGTTGTCAATTGACTTCTGTACGCTTTTTCGCCTGTGTCATGGCGCTGCATTCACGAACCAATCCTGCTTTCTGACAGATATTCATGACAGCCCTGCCTGGGGTTAGTTGCAGGCGTGACGAGGTGATTGAGCCTTGCATACAGCGCCGAGAGACATTCGCTGTGCTGAGGACTGCACCGTCCTAACCCTCGGGCATTATGAGTCTTCGGACGGCGACAGGAACGAATGTTGGCCTTGAAGACCTGCCAACCATTGTGCTGTTTCTTGAGGGCGTCATACCTGCGCGAATGGCTAAACTGCGCCGTACACTCTTCTTTTTAAAGTAAGAATTTCTTCTCTCCTCACATATTTCCTTCTCCCTTTTCTCCGAGTGCAGGGCTGTCAACCGGATTTTGTACTGCATAACCTCTCGGCCTTTCCTTCTCCATCCTCATTCCATCCTCCCTCTTCTTTCTTCTCCCTCATTTTTCTAGGAACGGAACGAAATGGTCTCTTCTCGTTATTTAGGTTCCTTGCGTGTAAGGAGCAATTTGTTTCTTAAACGCTCAGTATTTTTACGTATACGTACGGAAGTCAGAACCTAAAAAGTCAACGCTTGTATTTTCTTCTCCTCATGTACGCTCCAGAAATACAACCGTGAGACCACCAGCCAGAAGCGGTGCCTTTTATTTGCATTCCAGTGTGAGAAAGCAGTTGCTCCGCCACTGAAGGAAGGCAAGCTCACGGCAAGTGTCCTTTCTCGACAGTCAGTTCTGAACAGCTCCCAGGGCACCAATGCTTCTAACATATAAGGCGAAAGCCCAGAAGCATGCGGAGTTCTTCAATATCAAGATAGAAGTAACTCTATGACGACTGGTTCAACAATGATGATGATTACGAATTTTTAAGGCGCAAGGGCATCTATCGCCAAAAAGCGCCATGGCGCAATGTACTTTCAACTACTCAAGGTGGGGTCAAAGACCCACTTTTCGAAGCATTTCACTCCAGATAAGCCGAGCACCAGGCCAGGTGAAATCTTGTACCCATTGTATCACCGGCGGGTACCCAGCGGCACTGTGGATTGAACCCCGCACCTCCCGCATGCGAGGCGGATGCTGAACCACTACCCTCCAGCTTGTAGGGTATCCTACCGGAACACTCTTCTGGCTTCCGTCCCACCTTCCCTCTTTCTCTCTCTGTTCGCCACGCAGATAAACGCCACCACGCACGTAGAGCGAACTTACGGCGAGGTGGCGGACCAAGTGGCCGCGGTGCACGCAGCCTTGCACCGCCTGGGCATCGGAGCCGGTGATCTGATCTGCATCCTCGTCGCAAGCCGCGCCGAATTGCTGCCCATGCTTTTGGGTGCAGCGTGCGCCAACGTGGGCTGCGCTTACGAGGACCCGGAATACTCCGTGGGTACGAATTATATATTTTTTTTAATTTTAGGTCTCTCTCGACAGGTGCCCTCATTATCGGCAGAGACTAAAACCGCAGCTCTGTGACTTATTTTCCCGTATTAAAGCGCTAAAACCTTCAACAAATGCCAGTATATATAATATAAAGGCACTACTCATGGTTGGCTCTATTGGGTTAAAATTTCTCAACTCTGTGCCTCTCCTGGTTCTTTTCTTTTTTCATCGGATATTGTTACGACATACTAGAGGAGAAATAATAATAATAATAATAATAATAATAATAATAATAATAATAATAATAATAATAATAATAATAATAATAATAATAATAATAATAATAATAATAATCATTGGTTTTTGGAAACAGGAAATGGCGCAGTATCTGTCTCATATATCGTTGGACACCTGAACCGCGCCGTAAGGGAAGGGATACCCGCCGCAGTGGCTCAGTGGTTAGGCGCTCGACTACTGATTCGGAGTGCCCGGGTTCGAACCCGACCGCGGCCGCTGCGTTTTTGTGGAGGAAAAACGCTAAGGCGCCCGTGTGCTGCACGATGTCACTGCAAGTTAAAGATCCCCAGGTGGCAGAAATTATTCCGGGAAAATAGAAAAAAGGATTCTCCAGACAGGAGATCTCCAGACAGAAACCGGAAGACTCTGGAGATATGGGCCGTGAGTTCGCAGCGTGTAACCTGAAGGCTGGCTAAGGTGCAGCCCGCTGGCTTTGTTTAAAATCAGACTAAAGATGACTTGCAACGCGCAAGTGATTATGGTATTAAAGATTACTTTGTATACTAGCTCAAGGCTCTGTGTAACCCCACAGCAAGCTACTCAGGCGTTGTTGCTTTGGTCGGCAGTTAGGAACACATGTCAGCATGCATCGCCGGATTTGCTGTGCTGCCTGAAAAGAGCTGCCGCCGTAGTGTGTAGCTTATTACACTGACAGCTGCCTTGTAGTCATAATTAAAGGCATCATATATGTATACACCTTTTCTGACATTGTTTCTTCTCATCGTTTGAGCGAAAAGAGAGAAACGGTTTCTTTTCCCCGAACAGGCAGTCACCTTTAACTCTTCAGCCGAAATCTTCGAAATAAAGTAGCAGTAACTGTCTTAAATGCGTCACTCGGAAAGTACTTGGTGAAATCTATAATCATCAAGAGCAAAAAAAGGCATGTTTTGAATGCAGAGTGCTGTGCCAAAAGCCAGAAAGCTTCATGTCTAACCTTTACAAATATAGGGGACACAAAGCACAATCAAAGACGACATTGACTGTTCTGCTTCAGTCTTGCTCATTCTTACTAACTATTCGGTAGGATCACGTGCACAATCCAGCTTTCTCTTACCCACAATGTGATTTGCGGGAATATGCGAGGTGTCCAAAAACCACGCACACTTGCCGATGTGTGTGAACTGAAAAACAAAAAAGTCATCTTCTACTGCAGATGTTCTTGTAGAATGGATGAAAAGCTTTGAGTTCGCGGCCATCTGCTGCCAGCCTGACCGTACTGATGAAGCGTTGGAACTGAGGGCCAAGCTGCCAACCGTAAAGGTAATCTCACTTTTACTATTTGCTCACTAAGAGTATAGAGCACGCAGTGGAGTTTCAAGTCCGCCTCCCTCTTGCCACTATATCCACATCAGCATCTCTTCTGTCTTGAGAATTTATAGCAATCGCATCAATCCTGAATTGCTATGAATTTTGTTGATGCCCCTGTTCCTTCCCCTCTCGAAACAAAGGCCTAATCTCCACCGGCACCGATATATAAAACTTTCTCTCTGTTTATACCATAACTTATGCATTTTGCAGCACATCATAGCACTGGGTGAACCGGCGAGTCGTACCCCTGGTATCAGAGGGACGATTGTCTCGTGGAGCCAACTTATGAAGATAGGTCGTGAAGCCCACTGTTCAGGGCCGCCATCTGTCGAATACCAGAAAAACCGAATATGTTACACGAACTCTACAAGCGGAACGACCGGGAAACCCAAGATAGTGGTGCACAACCATGATTCACTTGTGGCCAGTGTCTCAGCGAACAGGTGACAAAAATCTGCTTTTGCTCAATTATTTCTTCTGTGACAGTTCACTATATTTATAGGAAACTGCCCGAAACCTTGTATTTCTTCTATTTCTAACAGCGAAAAACCGTAATTCTGTTCTTCGGTCTTCATTACTGCACTGTTGCTTACTCTAGGTACGGTCATCGCCGATTTTTGGAGGGTAACAAGCAAGAATTGTCAAAGAGGAGATTGCTAGCGGAATATCTACTCGGTATCATAATAAACGGCATCTGCCAACCGTATTACCGCCACACCTTTTACAAAACAGCAAGCACATGAATAAGCAGCGGTAAATGCATTCGCTACAAAGCAGGGTGCATTTTTGCATCTTGCATGCACAGAAAGCGTCTCCATAATTATCACTCTCGCTTGTTATCACGGAAGATGACGAAAGGTTAGGAGTCGCGTGGTTTGTTGTGTATTACAGACAGCTAAAACGTCAAGGGCTCTTTGTCGCTACTGCTGATGATGGTGATTACGATTATGAATGTTTATGGCTCAAGGGCGGCATGGCCCAAAGAGCGCCATAACACGAAATATCTTCGGCTACACAAGTTGAATTCAAATGCTCATTTTCCAAGCATGTCACCCCAGATAAGCTGAGCGTCAATCCAAGGGAGACCTTGTACATACCTTAACACCAGTGGGTACCCGGGTACCAGGCTCCGCTGTGGATCGAAGCCGGCACCTCCCGCACTCAAGGCGGATGCTCGAGCCGCTAGGTCACTGCTGATGTTCCACTGTCGCTACTGGCCGCAACTCACAGGGACCTACTCTATGTGCCAGTGTTACTTCTGATACTTGCGTTTAGTTAAGGACAGTTATGGGTGCTAATAGTTATCGCCTACAAGGTTTCACTGTATTCCACGAAGGACATAAAATCAAACAGCAGTTTCCAGGGTCCGAAGGCCCCTAGGCTAGCAGTGCTGTAGTTAGCTGGACTAGACATCGATCAGGATTAAACAGCAGGCCCATAGCGTAAAATGTGAGAGGCGTATTAAGCCAACCGAAAACTAAAGGCAAGTAGACGCCAGCGATAACTGCGCTCTCATTCGTGCATGTAAAAAGAAATAACAATCATCCAAACCACCGCCGTGGTCACGAAACGCAGTTTTGTAACGCTATTTCGTTTCCTGACGCCATACGCACTTAGTTCCACCTCTATCCAACATACTGGACCGTGACGTCACCATTGGCACGCGGCAGGTGGTTGTTTCTACAACGCTTTTGTAGATGGCGCTACGAGTCTTAATGCGAGATGTGCTGTTTTCTAGTTGCTGCCACAGTGTGGTAGCAGACCCCACAAAATCTCGAAACGTTATGAGTAAGAGCTAACGCTCTTAAAAGGATATCCGGCTACAATCCACAAATATTGGTTTGGTCTGGTTTATGGGGATTAAACGTCCCAAAGCGACTCAGCCTATGATGGATGCCGCAAAGGAGGGCTCTGGATAATTAGGCCACCTGGGGCTCTGTAACGTGCACTGATATTGCACAGCACACGGGCCTCTAGAATTTCGCATCCATCGAGATACGACCGCCGCGGCCGCGGTCGAACCCGCGTTATTCGGGTCAATAGATCAGCACTGAGCCACCGTGGCGGCACAGCTATTGTCGCCACACAAAGTACCAGTAGCACCTAGAGAAGTCATTATTCGGTAAAAAAAAAATAAACTACGCCCGTGTGCTGTGCGATGTCAGTGCACGTTAAAGACGCACAGCTAGTCTAAATTATTCCGGGGCCCTCCACTACCGCCCCTCTTTCTTCCTTTCTTCTCTCAGTCTCTTTTTTATCCCTTCCCTTACGGCGCGGTTCAGGTGTCCGCCGAGATGTGAGACAGATTCTGCGTCATTTCCTTTCCCCAAAAACCAATTTCAAATTTTATAATGTGTGCAAAGGTATTACAGCTCTCGCTGTGGAAAAAAGTTGCTAACCCATCCACTAAACAGAAACAGAAATAATTTCGCAACTTTACAGCCAAAGCTATAATGGCTTTGTGAAAGCCGTTTAGCAAAAGCCACGCAGGGGGTACAATAGCAGGCGTGCAACGCGTTACATGCAACGTGTTAGGTGGACATCACCGCTACGTACCTCCGAGGGAGCCAGTTATGTGAATTACCTCTAAATACCAACGGAGGTTTTAGACTGCGAATAAGACAACACTGGGAACTAGGCTATTTGTTTCGTGCAAGCGGGCCGTGATGTCCGTGAAGTATGCTGGGATTGCGATCGAGCCGAAGACCGTAAGAGGAAGACCGAGTGTGTACATGAGTGTACAGGCGCCAAAACGGGCCTGTGAGACCGGGCATTCGGGCAGTCTTCCGTGAAACGTCAAAGTGGGCCTGCCGCTCCAGACCTCTCACCCGTTAATATCAATCAGCTTTCGCTGATTATGCGGTAAGTTGATAAGTTACATCTATTATTTTTTGTTGGAGATTTCTGTAAAAATATCTGGTGGGACCAGCATGTGTCGCACATATGTACTAGAGGCTCATTACAGAGTTGTACGTGTGACGTCCCCATATCAGTGAATTTTCGAAAAAATGACAGACGATGTAGCTTGGTTAGGCCAAACGAGACATAGGTGTGCTAGCACTAGTTATGCTTAGTTTGACTTGGGAGTCTTAAGTTCCACCTCAAGGGTGGGACGCGGTAGCCTTAACGGGTTAAGACCCATGTAAGGGAATGGGTCATTATCTACTTTCACAGATCGATGGGAGTCTTCATACCAGTCCTGGCGCAGTAGTGCCGCTGCGAAGCGATGCGCCACTTTCCCGCGATGGCAAGTGCTGTACCCTGTCGTGACTAATCATAATTTAACTTCCACCTGCCATGGCAGGCAGTTTGCTCACAATCCGGTGGGCAGGTTGTGCAAACATTACAAGGCCACTTGACTAGGGAGCATGGCTGCCAACTAGGCAGGTGGCACCTACTCACCCAGCTCTTCAAGCTCGTAGAGGGACCGGACAAACATTGGTGAAATCGGCATGTGAGGGCTCTAGTGCCAGCGACCTAAAATGAAAAACTAGAAGGCACATTTAACCTGTGTCTTAAGGGTATAACGTGATAGCGTTAATGGGTTCATGTGCATATATACCGAATTAGTCGTTCTTTACTTAACGTTGATAGAGTGCTGGAAGTCCTCAAACCACTCCTGGCGTGGTGGTGCAGTGGTTAAGCGATGCGTCACTGCCCGGGCAGGTGACACAGCCACCGGTGGGGCTTGTGAGACCCAGGTCGCTCTTCCGGAGCAACTTCTCGCGACCAATCATTATTTTAACTGCCGTCTGCAACGGTGCGCAGATTGCTCACAATCCGTTGTGCAGGTTTTTGTGGTGTAGCAACGTCACGTGACGTAGATGGTCCACCTAAGTTGCTTCTTTAGGTTTTCGTCGCTCACAGCTGTCCCGTCAGTTAACACCGTCTACGAGTATTTCGAGAGCAAATCTCGCTCCAGATTCTCTCACCTCACGGCGAAAGGCTAAACTGCTCTGATGGGAGTTTCGCCTTAACGCCGTGAGGTGCCGGCAGTCATGTGCTGAGCGTAACGCCCCGCAATTTTCGGTAAACTGATTACAACCGTTTTCCTAATTGGACAATTAAAATTTTAACCATAGCATGACTGACCACGTTGCGTGATTGCTCCCTTTTTACTTGGAGCTCGGGGGAGCATTTCCCACTTCTTTAGAGACTGGATTTAGAAGAACCACTCTAGCCAGGCATACTTGCATCAGGAAAACTTTAAAATCGCCGAGCTTTGTATTCCTTGGCCCTGGTGATATCATTTTGCTTTGCTTCTTGCATTTTGACTCACTAAAAGCGTTCGTCATGCGGTGTCGGCAACAAATTTCTTACCAAAAGCATAAATACCTGCACAGAAAATATAAAAAATTTTGTTGGCCGTTGCTGCTTGCAAAAAATAGCCTGCTCGGTTTTGTTTTTGTTTTAAACCCTTAAGCGCTACTAGGCAGACGTTTCCCCCTCTTCCTTCTGTGGATACACTGAAACTTCAGTCTACTGCATAGGGACTTTTTGTTGACATATTTTCGCAGTATTCTTTTTAGCTGCTGTTGGAATACCGTTCATGCCATATCGATTATTTTCGCAGCCATCCGCAACACATGGGTCTAACAACGGAGGATGTTATGCTGTGCACCAGTTCTCTTGGTCACGTGTACGCTTTGTTCGACTGCGTAAGCAAAGCCATCGTCCAGGGGGCCTCAACTGCCTTTCTCGAGAGTTCGAACATTGAAGTTCTTCTCGAGGCGCTGCAAAAGCACAAGGCAAGTGTCTATTGACCAGACTGGCTATTGATCAGACTATTAGACCAGACTATTGACCACGCCGTTCACACAGGTGACCGCACTGAGCACAGTTCCTTACGTGGCACAATGCCTCCTGGACCACCCGCAACGCAGCAGTTACAACCTTGGCCACCTGCGTTACGTCACAACAGCAACGAACTACATCAGCGAGGGCGTGGCAAAGAGGCTGTTTCAGGAGCTGCGCCTCAAAAGTTACATTCAGCGTATGTTTCACAGTTGCTTCCGAAAGAGATCTCATACGTTGGCAGATGAAATGAAAGTTCGCAGGTTCACACGGTTTGAATTCCGGGCACTGAACTTTGGGCGGGACATGCACTGACTTCGCACAGCACACTGGCGTTTTTTGTATTTCGGCTATCGACATACGGCCGTCGCGGCCGGAAGTTAATAGCCCGCGACCTTGAGATCAGCAACCGAACGCCAAACCCACACAGCCACCGGTAAGGCTTTCATGATCACTTCACGACATTGAATACTACGTATTCCATTCCGCAATTATAAGCATAACTAAGCCCTCTCAACACGACTGTCACTGATAATAATCACAGCTAGGTGAACTGGAACACTCATGTGGCCAGAAGAAAGTTGTTGGCAAGAATATAAAATCCTGCTGGCGTATGATTTCGCACAGACATCAAGCAATGTGCAGAAAATTTCGCGCCTTTCCTATCTCTCTTTAAACAAAGCTTGTTGGTTTGAAGCTATGGTACGTACCGAGCACAAATGATGACACACTATTTTACTTGGATTTAAATTTTTTCAAGGTCTTCATAAATAAAGGAGGGAATAGAGGGTGCTTAAAATGCGAGCGCAATCTGTTCCCACTTAACCGACAGACAGACAGAAAAACTTTATTGAGCAAATGAGTTTTAGACCCAGCTGGGCCACTGCGCGGTCCCGCACTGCATCAAGTAGGTCGTGCCGGGACAAGACGTCGGCAGCCCGAGTCACCGCAGCAAGCTGCGATGTCGGGTCTGCAGACATGAGCAGGACCTCCCAGTCCTCCCAGCTCGAGATGGCATGCTGTCCCCGCGGGGGAGGGTCAGCAGGGCAGCCGAAAAGGATATGGGAGAGTGTGGCGTGGGGGTCACCGCATAGGGAGCATTCAGGGGATGTGCCGCAATAGTGGGATAAAAGCTGAGGGGATGACAGAGAGCGGGTCTGGAGGAGCCTGAAGAGGATCTGTTGGGAGTGCGCAAGAGAGGGGTGGGGAGGAGGGTAAGTCCGACGGTCCAAACTGACGCTCATATACATGCAAACACACTGTTTTAACACTTCCAACGTTACACCATTTTGGTATGTAAAACACTGGCTGATTTTATTTTGTGATTTGAACACCAAAGCAGTGACGCTTGTCGACGGTTCAATCAGGAGCATTAGCGGTTTAGACTCAGTAAGGATGATGCTTTCAGCACACAAAGAAATGGAAGGCGATTTACTTTTGCGGAAAGGGAGGTTCCACATTACAGTTCACCACTGCTATTAAAGGATCTAGCGGGAGAACTGCTAACAGCAGCGTGAAGCGTCAACGAGCGTGAAACAAAGAGCGCACAGAAACGTCAAGTGCTGCGCGTAGCAAGCTACCTCTACCGGCTGCACCACCAAATGGTCAAATTAGGTACTAAGTTTCTAAAATGATTAATAAACAAGTCAACAGCAAAGAAACAGTAAGTAAACAGCATGTCACACTTTTATGATAAATTAAGCACTTACAGCTTGCAGAAAAATAATTTTCACTTCAAGCGGTTTTAAACCATGTTAACATAGACTGTAAATTGCATCGCCTTCGAGCGAGGCGGCACCAACCAGCAAGCTGCGGCGTGCAAGACGTGCGAGAGAATTCGCACGAGTGGTCTGCACCAACTGAGAAAAGACGGCGACGGAAGCATTCGCTGCGAATTCGGGAAGATGCGTTCGCAACATGAAACGAAGCCTGTGTCATCCACAGATGAACTCACACAAATGTGTCTCTTAACTGCTTGCAGTCTACGGACAGACCGAAATTGTCTTCATTGCGGGAGGACTCCGTGATGGCCCGCCCAGATTCACCTCTATCGGCCGTCTTGGAATGGGTCTTGAGGCCATGGTGAGAAATAGCCCTGTATACCCAGGCCACCTCAGCCAACCGTGAATGCAATTTTTTGAGGAGCTCTAATGCTTTCTTTTTTGAAACCAGGTTCATCAGTGGTCCTGCAGATTAAAGAGAAGCTAAAATGTAATACTAAATCAAGCTGCATAAATTAGTGACGCGTAATACAGAATATGTTATTTTATCAAAAGCAATGCTCTGACAGAGATGAAAATTTCCTAAAAGTAAACAACACCTGGCGGCACCACTTGTTAATTCCTACAACTTTGACTGGTGTCGTGATTTCTCCGCCGGGCACGATTGATTGATCGCTTTCTCGTACAGCGTTATTGAGACGGCAATGGGAAAGCAATGTCAGAGAACCGAACTCCTGTTATTGGCAGTGCGCCTGTAGCATTTTTTTTATGCATTATGCGAGTGGTTGGTGTCCATATGAGTACGCAAGACCCAAGATGCTCTGTTTCAGAAAATAATACGCACATGCTGCGTCGCACCGAAATAGTGTTCTGCCTGGAGATTTGCAGTCTTCTATTCTTTTTCTTTATTTTTTTTACGCGACAGCTAAGCGCCCGTTCAGCGAGGAAATCGCCGTAGTTGCTGGCGTTGGCATGTTCACAGAATCCCGATTTATCGAGAGGGCAGTGACGTCACACTATGAACATTATTAAAACTTGATTAAGTTGTGATTATGGGGTCGCAGCATTACTCAAATTTCCTTATGGTGTGTAAGCATGTAAAGTAAATAATTACACTGACAAGAAAATTGGGATATTTAGGAATCGCATCCGTACGCTTCGGCTGCAAGTCAAGCAAGACCTCTTGACAGTCGAGGCACGTTACTTGGATGGTAAAGTGGAGACCTTTTGTGTCTTGTGTTGTATCACGTGGTCTGGTATGCCTACTGATGTTTGGTTCGTTTTATGGTTTTATGCAGTTTATCGTCCTTAAGCGACTGAGGCTTTGTGGGACGGCGTAATGGACGACTCTGGATAATTCGACCCGCGGGGGTCGACATCGCACAGTACATGGGCCTCTAACTGTTCGACTGATGTGCTGATTTGTGCCAATGAGTGTGTTATAAAGAGAGCGGTACTAATTAACAAAGAAAGTCGCACATCAACATTAGCGCCTCGCGTCATACCCTTAAAGGGACCATGAAAGGACAGTTACTCAGGTTAGGAAAGCGCATGAGCGAGCGATCATCACTCGTCACCGCACGGAAAAAATAATTAATCTAGCTTCATTAACACTGAAAAGATATCAGCGATGAAAAAATGTGCTTCTCATTGCCGCCCTCAACTCATACACGCTGTCTCATCTGAAAAAATATCAAGAAAACAGGTCGGGACTGCAGCCCTCCCTGTCCCATCATGCCCCATCCCGCAAACGCCATCTGGGCACGGGCCCAATAAGAAGGCTGGCACAAATTTCGCACTAACGTCCTCGTGGTAGAGGCGGCCAGCCGATTCAATTCAATTCAATAAAGGTGCTTGAATTGAATGAACTGCGCGGCCGAGAACGCGCGATGAGGTGTTACCCTAATCGGTTGCAAGCTACTGCGAGCAGCAATTTTTAATATTTCTTGTAAATTGTAGAGTGTACGCAGAACTTTATATTTGGCTCGAATATTCTAAAAGACTACCTGTACAGACCTGTTGCACTAGAATATCACCACCAAAATAATTTCAGGGTCTCTTTAAGACCAAGACGCAATCAAATGTTACCGCTGCTACGCCGACTTAGAAAAAGCTGCACTTCACCGCCAATCTCTGTTTAGAGGCAGCACCAACTCATATCAAGGAAGAACGTTTTATTAAAATTAAAAGTGCAAATAACGCCCTCAGCATGACCAGGAACGTAAAGACCAACGATAAGCCCCCGTAATCTTCTCCGAGATAACAAGGAATAAACAAAAACGAATATGCAACCGGCAGCGAAACGAAATATTCTTAAAGGGACCGACAACTGACCAAACATGTCATAAGATAATGGCGGGAATGAAAAGATCTTGGCTCATATTTTAAGAACCTATAGCGCAGAAGTATCGAAAAAAAATATAATTCGGTATGCTATTAAAAATTGCACAAAAAAAGTAAAGTGCCATCTTGCACTGAAATATTGCCATTATCGAAGTATCCCATCCCGTGACCACATAACTTTAAATGAAATATTGCCATTATCGAAGTATCCCTTCCCGTGACCACATAACTTTAAAATGATACTGATTTGTTTGAGTGCACAGTTGTTTTTCGTTCAGGAGTGTTTTTCATATTTTGTTATAGTTTACGGTCCCTCCGATTCGCAGCCGCCGCGGTGGCTGAGTGGTTATGGCGCTCGGCTGCTGACGCGAAAGACACGGGTTCGATCCTGTCCGTGGCGGTCGAATTTCGATGGAGGCGAATTTCTAGAGGCCCGTGTGCTGTGCGATGTCAGTGCACGTTAAAGAACCCCAGGTGGTCGAAATTTCCGGAGCCCTTCACTACGGCGTCTCTCATAGCCTGAGTCGCTTTGGGACGTTAAACCCTTATAAATCAAACCAAACCTCCGATTCGCCCTTTTGATGAAGACAACAACGCCATTCGCATCGCATCGCCGATGATGTGTTTTAGCTTTCGCCACTAGATGGCGCCATATCGTTCTGCATTTCCTGGATGCAGCGATAATTACGGTCAACCAAAACTTGTCGGCAAGGCGCATGTCAGTGTGCCGTAACAGCTTCTGTTCCGGAAACTCAAATGTCCACTTCTCTATAACAAAACTCTCTAATTACTATCTGGCGGGAGAGAGCTATATTAGTTTCAGACAGTTTCACTGATAATTCTTAATAGATATAGGCGGGCACGTCACTTCTGTCGTCGTGTAATCGCCATCCCGTCCGCTGATCATGGTTTCCATCATATGGGTGCATAAAAATAGGCGCATTCACTGATCGGAAAATTATCGCCAAAAATCTTCTACAGCGTTTCTAACAAACCTGTAGGAGAATCGAACACCTCAGCAAGTTTTCCTTGTACAAAAAAAAACGGTGCTTAAAACTCAGTTGTTGGTCCGTTTAAATATTGCGCAAAAAGTGTCCGAATTTCCCGCCCGCGACGAACGGACAAGCATGGCGTACGCTTCTCGTGCCTCGGTGTATGTTTAGAAATAATCTCAGGTTCTTTTCGGAATTACCAGGACAGTACAAAATGCTCTCGGAACGGGTATATACACAAGAGCATTAAAACTTTCGTATTCGGTCGCACTTGCTTTCGCCCATTACTTCTAAGGAACGCGTGAGACGCGGGATGAGAGAAATGGACTGACGCCGAAAGGTTGTCCTTTTTCTCCTGGCAGCTTTTATTTCACGCGTAATACTTGTCCAGACCTAGAAGTTTTTGTACCCGCACAAGAGGTGCAGGTTCTACACTATAGTAGGATGCAATTTACGAGGTCGGAAGTTGGTAACACCGCGCACGGTCCGCAGCGTCATGTACGTATTACTCCGGCGGCCAGTGACCAGAGTAAACAAAACAGTTTTTAAACTTTGATTGTGTCAAACGAGCCAGAGGCATCGAAATTCTTGAGCTTATAATATTTTTATCGTGCTTAACTTCTTTTTCGGGCAACAAGAAAAACATGTACAACGGTCTATTTTTGTCAGGGAGGAATCCTCTTCGGCGGTCCTGAATGTGGACGGAACTTCACTGCAAACTTGAGTTGTATCTGACTATTGCATTTTTTAATTATGTTTTTTTGTTTAACCACCACTGACGTGCACGAAATCTCCACTGAGTTGGGTCGACGGAAAACAGGTTGGACAGCAAATCACTTGAATTGCTGTGCGATGTCCCTCACTGAAAGCGGAAACGAGAGTGCATCCAAACAATCACTGTGCACTGGTTCGTCGATCGTAACGACGTTATTGTCCCATAGTCACGCTTGACGACAAACAAAACACTGCAGAAGTAAGCGTCCGCGTCCACCGAGCATATTGCACTGCTTTCACTTGACTTGGAAATAGGCGTGTACGCGGAATTTCTCCGCTTGCTTCAGATGCTATGGACATGTTTGTTGCCGAACACACATACCTGTTGACGCTCTCATGGCACAGTGCAAGTTAAAGATCCCCAGGTGGTCGAAATTAACCGGAGACCTCTACTACGGAACCTCTTCTTTCCTTTCTTCTTAGACTCCCTCATTTATCCTTTCCCTTACCGGCGCGGTTCGGGTGTGGATCCACCGACGCAGTAACCACGAGCTAGTGCGTCATTTCCTGTCCTAAGAACCAATTTACCCATTTTAACCCTCATGTGCACGGGACACTGATTCATTGATGGCCAAACCAACACTGCCAGTGGATTATGACTGACTACGATAAACATTGAACATGAGAGCGTAGAAGCATCCTACGGAATGCAACCTGTGACACAGCCTGAGAACTACCAGCTGCCGTCGCTGCCATCTCGACACAACGACATTATTTCACCGTGACTCAGGCTCGGTATGCTCGCTCTGGTTGGCCGGAGAGCTCTGAGGAAGACGAGTATTAAAATGACGCAGCTGTCATCTAGCGACACTTTTCCGCTCATAAATACCTTTGTCATTGTTTTCGATGAATAATCTATCCAAATTGCTCAGTTTGTTTTTTTCTCTTTAGTTCCCCTCTGACTTTGTTCAATTAATTCTGTGCTCGCCACTCCCTTATGCGTTGCGGCTATTCAAACTGTTCGGCGCATAACTGTTCTTGGTTTACTCAAAGCGTCGCTGCTTAGACTACATTTACCATCTCTGGCATGTATGCGACTTCATACCTATACTTAATCCCGTAGGTGGTGGACACCGAGACAAGAGAACCGCTCGGCCCAAGGCAGCAAGGAGAACTTGTGCTGAGAGGTCCCGGCCTTATGCGAGGCTACTGGGGACGGCTGATTGAGAGTGTCACCGACGCAGGAGGCTGGTACAGAACAGGTGACGTCATGATGCTGATGACTGCGTTTCTGTTAGAGCTGATGGTCTGCGCCCCCTGTACACCATCCACAAAGCCCATCGAACCGTTTTTGAGTAAAGATTACTTCATTTGGAGCTCCCAGCTAAGCGCGAAATAATTTCGTAAATTCGCTCTTAGGAGATGGCAAAGGATATGCTCAGACGACAGTTCGTCTTTATAACGTTAATGTTTTTAGCGACCGTATATCGTGGACTTCACCGACGTATTCGCGGCATCGAAATCTTCACTCAGTTTCGGGTGGCGTCCAGTGCATGGCACTGCGCGGCACTCACTGATTTTCAGTCAGTTCAGTCAGGGCAAGGAATAAAGCAGAGAAACGTTGGCAGATTAGAATTCCGTATCCAGAGTTAGAACACAAACTAGAAAGAGCAGAATGCCATGAGCTGAGCATGATTTGAAGCGCGGAGAGCAAAAGAATAAATTATGGTTTGAATAATGCCTGAGGAAGCTGGATGTAAACAGACGAACAGTTAAAGTATTTATGTACTTGTACAGAAAGAGTGTTAATTGACTCATATTAACAGAGAAAGAGTAGAAAACTTAACATTAAGTATGCATGAAACTAGAAGTAGGAAAAAGTTTTAAACCAGAGCTTTAAATTGCAGGAGTTGAGCACTGCATTATATAAAAAAGCAGACCCTGTACATGTATAAATAATAGAAAAGCCAAGTCAGCGAGGAATCGCTCTACAACACTTGGAGAGGCTGAACACTGCTTTTTGAGACCAGTTTAGATTGACTTATAACGCGAAGCAACAATACCAAATTTAACCAAGATGATGACACGTGTACTGTACGTGGTAAATATACAGAAACAACCGAGCATATTTTGCTGGAATGTGGCAGCATCCGTCCAGATGTTCACGCAGCACAGTCGCTATCCCCTCAGCCCTAGGTTTTGGATATAGCGAATGGAGTGGGAATATCTGTGGTAGACATTAGTAAAAAAAATTCATGGACACCTCAATCGCACTTCCATCTACGTGGCGGTTTTGAGAGAGAGACGTGTGATTTCTGTCGCTATTAGATTGGTGCTAAACCTAAAGCAACCAGATAAGCTTACGAATTTAATTTCGTATGTCATCATCATCATCATCAGCCCTACTACACCCACTGCAGGGCAAAGGCCTCTCCCATGTCTCTCCAATTAACCCTATCCTTTGCCAGCTGCGGCCAACTGAGGGCAAGCGCGTGCCACGCTTTTAGGGGCAAATGTTCTGGGTAGAGGTGCTAGTGCTAATTCCATACTATTGCTGGAGGCCTTCCACACGCACAAAAAGGCGGAATAGTGCATCAGCGATGCTTCAATATTTTTGTGCTCTGCCGAGCGAGAATTTATGGAAAAGTGTACAAAAAGGAGCTTAAAAGCTCCCTCCTTCCACGTTTCACTGGTTGTTGTTGCTTGATGGATTTGTCCATGTCTTGTTCATATCAGAATAATTCCTTGTTACTTGTTGTTCGCTCTGCGAGGCAGTGAAAGTAGATAAGCCAGTGTGACCTATGACAATAGCATGTTAATGGCTGGCGCCGCTCCGTTGTGAAGCGAAAAACAAACCCGTTACTAGCGGTCTTGTTTGTTGTTCGTCCTGTCTCTGTGGTCTTCCTAACAACGCTGCATCTAATTTTCAAAAAACAAATGCAGGCTAAATGGCTAAACCAAAGCTATAACAGCTTTCCCTGATGGTGCACTAAACCAGTAAACTTGGCTCTACAAATTTCTTCAAAGTTGTTTTAATGTAAAACAGTGGAATGTTTCGAGTGTGGGTCTACGTTCATTATTATTGCGCAAATTAATAGCAGGAGTAGTCCGTGTGGTCTGGCAGCGTCTAAAATTGAGCTGCTTCTGTATACCCAATCAGCTGGTTTTGTTCTAGCGGATGTAGCACGCATGGCCTTTATGTCCCCTAGGTGGTGTGATTTAGGTGATTGGGAAAAATATTTTCACGCGCAACGCTTACTCTCGTCCCCAACTGTACACGGTAAAATTGGCGAAGATGGACAATCAAAACAGAATCATGCTAGCTTTGCACGGCAACCGCGCGAGAACAATTTTTCTTTTTTAGCGACACAGGTGAAGAAACTCACATTAGCACTGTTTTCTTCACTTGTGTAGCTAAAAAGACAACCGCTTTGCTGGCGTTATTTTCCTTCATTATGTATTAAGGCCAACTGGCCACTGAAAAAAAGTTTTGAACTATTTCATGACACAAACGGGAAGAGCAGTCGAATACACCGCTTGCTTTCTTAGTGCCGACAGTGTACGTTCGCTTTTTTGAGCACATTCGAAATAACAGACCCACATCGAGGCCCACATCCCATCCGACGTGACTAGTGTCGTGCAAAACTCACTTCGCGCTCAATTACGCGTTATCCCTTTCACTCATCAGCTTGACATTGAAATGATCGACGAGTTTTTCTCTTTCTAGCGAGTTCGCTTTGCTAAAATATACCTGTTAAGCTGGCAGATCTTTCACGCCGAACTGCAAGCATCAGACTGCCACGCGCCAGCGAATCAGTGCGAGCGCTGTGGACGCGCACGAGAATGCTGCCATGTAAACATTAAGCCCGGTCACACCGGAAAGCCGTGGACGCATTGCCACCACGTCGCCCAATCCATGCGTGAAAGACCAGGCCTGTAGTCGATAGTACACTCGGTTACCTAACGCTGCCGGTGGCATCACGCCTATGTAGGAGGCATGTTTATTTATTTATTTTTTATAGATACTGCGATCTAGTACAGATCGTAGCAGGGTGGGAAAAAACAAACAAAATACAAGCATATAATTTAAACACTCAAATTCATAACATTTGCAGGCACTTTTCAAACATCACTAAAGAATTATGATTAACAGTCTCGCTATTAAATTTATTCCATTCAGTAATTGTCCTCGGAAAAAAAAGAATATTTAAAGCAGTTATTTCGTGCCTTCAAAGGGGCTATTGTCAGTGCATGCCTTTGTCTCGTGTTATAACCTGAGGAGTAAGCAAAATAATTAGAAGTATTAACTTTATAATGACCTTTTACGAGCTGGAAAAAAAACATTAATCGACAAACACGATTGCGCTCCACAGCTGGGGGTAACCGACTTCGCCTCACGAGCTCACTTACAGATGCACGGCCATATGAGTTAAAAATAAATCTAACTACTTTATGCCGTATTCGCTCTAAGTTATGAATGTTTGTTACCGTGAAAGGGTCCCAGATGATTACAGCATATTCTAGTAACGGACGGATGAGGGAAATGTATGCCAATAGACGGACACTAGGTGTGTATGACTTTAATGAGCGCCTCAAGAAAAGGAGTTTCCGCATTGAAATTCCAACGAGAGCGTGTGTTTTTTGACCACGAAAGATTGTAATCAATCCATGTGCCCAAATATTTATACTCTGTCACCTCTAATAATGATATGTTGTTAGTACCGTGCACAAAATGAAGAGGTATTTTCTTGTGTGTAATTTTCATAAATGCAGTTTTTTCAAAAATAATGCACATCTGCCATTTGTTGCACCATGCAACCACCCTCGCTAGGTCATTATTTAGACGTACCTGGTCAGCAACTGAAGACTGAAGAATTCGACGAATCTTAGGCACATGGTCACACTTTATTGCAGAATAACTTGGAGAAGCAGAGAGCATTTTTATTTTGAAAAACAAAAAAAAACCTTTTGCCTTCTTATGATAATAAAACTAGCAAACAAGGCAGTTATGTTGCCCGGTTATACGAAATACATGTGGTGTTTACCGAAATGGCCAACTTGAATCCTTGTCGTGTTATACTGCTTTTTTTATATATATCACCGCTTGAAAATTAATTACTTCGCGAAATTCGCGAAATTGCGAACACGCAGGCGTTCAAGAAGAAAAAGAAAGGCGATGATAAGAACGCCACATTTCTAAACATGTACTGCACAAGCGCGAAAGGTACCTCAGAGAAAAATTCTCCTACATCCCAAGCGGAAAATAATTGGTCCCATCCAATTGGTCCCAACAAATGTGCTTACCTTGGCTGGTGAGGTGCTTCGCTAGGTGCTCGTACCTCAGCTTGTTTTGCTTGCTCCAGACCGCAATTTTCTTGTCGCTATTTCCATTTTACACCCGTTACACCCGTCTTTCTTTTTCCCCCGTGCAAGTCAGCCAACCGGAACACCCTTCTGGCTAACCTCCCTGCCTTTCCGCTACCTCTGCTCTCTGTCCCTCTGCGCTAGTTCCTGCAGTTTTTAGTTTAGTAAATATGACCAGACATAAAACAAAGCGCAGGAGGACACCAGTCAAGGTATACTTGAGATTTTTGACAACGAAATATGTACTACATATGCCTGTGTTCACTTTGGTTGTATGCCGAACCACTTTTTAGGCACAGACATAGCTTGCGCGAACCTGCACGCTGTTTTGGCTAGTAATTCTTATTCTCTAGTTCCTACATCAAATAAAGCTGTTCTTGCAGTAGTATTCGAGCACGATAATTCAATATGATAAGTTTACACGCCAACTTTTCTTCTCTTCTGTCACCAGGAGTAGATGAAGAAGAATTGAAGAAAAGAAATATAAAATTAATATTCCTAGCATTATTTAATTACTGTCTTGGTTACCAGTCAGGGATGGAATAACGGGCCTGCTGGAACGCTGATTCGCCGCTTTCAGCTTAGTAATCCACCTCCGCAGGTGACGAGTGCTATTTCGACGAAGAAGGATGGCTGTACCTAGTGCAGCGAATGAGCGAGTTCATCTTCTATCGAAGTACGAAGATACCGCCGGCCTACATCGAAGCCGCCCTTGTTCAGTGCCCCGCGGTGAAAGATTGCGCGGTCGTGGGACTGCCGCACCCGGAAGATGGGCAGTTACCGCACGCAGTGATTGTGCCCAAGCCCGAAAGTAGACACCTCGGCCCGGAGCACTACCTACGATTTGTCGAAGGTGGGTGCGAAAAGCTTGCCGTCCTCAATATTTCCTCTCACAGTTGAAGGGCGTTATTTTAAACGCTTCATACAAAATGAATCTTGCTTTCTTTCTTCACTTAAATCGGTGTGTAGAAGAAAATGTTAACGCTCGCAAAATGCTCTGGCCAATCGCCTTCCCTTTTTGTGAGAACGCACTGACACCTAAACGTGAAGGAAGTGAAAATTAACACAGAAGGAAACCACGTTCCGTGCAATATATGCGCACAAGTCGTTAAAGCTATCGAGACTGAAAACTGCAGACTGATAACCTCTGCACAGTTGCTCGTTGAGTAGCACATCACCTCGCTTGAAATTCCGGGCTGCGTTTTGTTTGGTTTGGCCTAGTTTTGTTTGGTTTGGTTTATGAGGCTAAACATCCCACAGTAACATGGGATAAGAGGGATTCCCTAGAGAAGTACTCCGGGTTAATTTATATGACCTGAAGTTCATTAGCGTGCACCGACATCATGCTGCAGTGTGCTCGAGCGCCTTTCATTTCGCCTCCATCTAAACGCAGCCGCCGCGGCCGGGATCGAACCAGCGTCCTCGGGCTCAGCAGCCTAGCGCGCTAACCACTGAGTCACTGCGGCTCTTTAAAATTCAGGACTCATACTGTTACCCTATTGGGCCTCTGATTTTTCTGACATATAAGCTAAACGCTCAAGCAAAACCACCAATATTGCTTAAACCCTTAGCGACCGTCTAATATTTAGCCAATATTCTGGATTCATTTAAAATTCGATAATTTTGTTGAACTTCAGCATAATCGCTTTTCAACCCTCGTTGTATTGCGCGGCACTTCCGCGGGGTCCATTTTATGATCTTTTGATATTATTTAACCCTCTAGAAAAGAAGGGCGCGCTTACAAGCGTCACTGCGAAAAAAAAAATAATTTGAGAATTGCACCTCAGTTTGAGGCATGTCGTTGTACGAAGTGCAGGAATATCATTGCACGTGTGGCATTGCGCTTGCCGCTACACTTTGCACCAGAAAAAACTGTTCGAGGGGAAAAGCGGAGGTTCAGATGATATCTGGCTGCGGCCCTTTTTGTATTAAATTGCCTGAATGTGCCTCCATTTTATGCGCTAGCGAGGCATCAAACGACTTCTTCCACAAGGTTCTCTCATCTTCAGGTAAAAAGTGTCACTATCCATTCGAACTTAAGATCGAGCTACAAGTGGCCCCAGCTAAACAAGGACCTATCTAGGAAAGCTGTTTTTAGGTTGTGCTGGTATGTAATTCACCACAAGTTAAACCATCCCAAGCTAAGCCATCACGATTGCCGCCGTAGACAGGACGAAATACGGAGAAAGAGACTTTATTAGCACAGCTGCCGAGTGCGGAAGCACATGTTTCACCACTAAAGTCGCCAGTATGCCCACAGCGTCAGTCAGCCACGAAATCTTTTTTCGTGCGAGATGCACTGATATATGTTGTGTTCTGTTAAAGCGGATGCTGCAGGTTTGAGTTACTTGCCAACAGAACACGAATCGAAGCACACCGGAGTGATTCGGTCGAACTATAGGCGCCGTACTGAGGAGTAATTCTGAGCGTTGCTTGTTGGGCGAGTTGGTGATCCGTAATAATAGAGCCGCTCGTAACAAAACAGGACAACAGGAGGAACACAGAACGACACAAGCGCTAATTGTCAACTGTTTATTTCTTGTCGTTGCTACATATAAATACCTGAACCACAGCATGAAATGGGAAAGAGCGATGTGTAAATAGTAGGTTAAAAAACATGAATACAATGTTAATGAGAGCCAATCGGGCCACCTAAGCCAGCACTGTCGCTACTGCAAGATCCAGTCTAAGAAAAGGAACCGTCCAAAGCCGTGTATGCCGCTTTTTTAAAGGAGCCAAATTATCAAACGCATGTCAGAGAGATTATTGAGGCTCGTAATAATTCACGTGCAGGCAACAAGTGTGTGAGTGTGGCATCACTGGCACTATCAGCAAAAGAGATCGCTTTTCTAAATCGATGGCAACCAGCGAAAGGCTGAGTTGTATAGCTTGTGTCAGCTGACCTGATCGCTCTTTCCCACTTCATGCTGTGGTTCATGTATTTATATGTTGCAACGGCAAGAAATAAACAGTTCACAGTCAGCGCTCGTGTTGTTCTCTGTTCCTCCTTTTTTACTGTTTTGTTATGCGCTGCTCTATTGTTAATTCTGAGCTTTATCGATCTTAGTGTGATATAAAAAGACGAGCAGCAAACTATTCAAAGACTGGAGTCGTCCTTGCGGTGCGCAATTCTTTGCGTTTTTCTCGCTTTTGAAGCGAAAAGCTTCACTACGCTAGTCAACACCGCGCTTCACGCGAGCCGTCGTATGGTGGAGCACGAGTGGCGTACAGCGCAGGTGGCCGCCACCGACTCTTTCTCTCTCTCTCTCGGTCCCTAGTGATTAGTGCGCATGCGCCACCAGTAGCACTGAGCCACAGGTCTTCCTCCGCTCTCTTTCTTATTTCCCTCTCTCCTTTATCCCTTCCTTTACGGCACGGATCGGGTGTCCACCGAGATATGTGAGACGGATACTGTTTTATTCCCTTTCATCAAAAACCAGACAAAACAAGTGAGCTGACGGCGTTCATAGAGTCCTTTGGCGTTGACAACTTTGCAAGGGACGTTCATTTTCACGGAAGGAAAGGCGCAAACCGGCTCCGTGGCTCAGTGGAGACATCAATCTCGCTTCCATATACGTGGCTTGGTCTTCAACTGCAAAAACCTGTTTTGATTGCGTTCCGCACATTGGATAGGCAGCGCGCCCTCGCTACCACCATAGGAGGTGGCATGCAGCGCTAATGCATTCTGGCTACATCTCGCTCTCTCACCACCGCCACATATACCAAAACACGAATGAGGCGTCCGCCTATCCAGGGAGCCAGTTATGCGCCTTTCCTTTCCTCAAAGCCATCGCCGTCTAGAACATTGTCAACGCCAAACCCAATGAACACTGTCAACGCCGACATCTTTCGCTTTGTATATCCTGGATTAGCCGAGCTAATCTACATAATTTTTTTCGGCTCTAATGTACGTGGAAGGATAGAGAAATTGAAATTGAAAGTGAGATTGGTTTTAGGAAAGTAATAATAATAATAATTGGCTTTGGGGGGAAAGGAAATATCGCGGTATCTGTCTCATATATCGTTGGACACCTGAACCGTGCCGTAGGGGAAGGGATAAAGGACGGAGTGAAAGAAAAGAAGAAAGAAGTACCGTAGTGAAGGGCTCTGGAGTAATTTCGACCACCTGGGGATCTTTAACGTGCACTGACATCGCACAGCACACGAGCGCCTTAGCGTTTTTCCTCCATAAATACGCAGCCGCCGCGGTCGGGTTCGAACCCGAAATGGCGCAGTAACTGTCTCACTTGTCTCGGTGAACACCCAAACCGCGCCGTAAGTAAGGGATAAAGGAGGGAGTGAACGAAGAACGGTGGAGGGCTCCGGAAAAATTTCGACCATCTGGAGATATTTAACGTGCACTGACATCGCATAGCACACGGGCGCCTTTTTGCGTTTCGCCTCTATCGAAACGCGGCCGCCACGGTCGGGTTCGATCCCGGGTACTCCGGCTCAGTAGACGAGGGCCCTAACCACTGAGCAGCCGCGGCGGGTTAGAAGGATAGAGCGCGCGTAGCCTTCTGTGGAAGTCCCTGGTGATTGACTGACTAGCTTTTCCTGTCCAGCAAAAGGTGCTAAAATCATACATATATAGGTTCCTGATTTTACTGGCATTAAAGGCGTGTTCATCTTTCTTTCTCTCTCTTTTTTTCTTTTTCATGTTTCATTTTGCCATGCCGCAGCAAGCGTTCCCAAAGAGCTTCGACTTCAAGGAGGTGTCACACTCGTCGACGAGATTCCACGAAACAAGCTCGGCAAGTTGGTGCGGTGTGATCTTCTCGAGTGGGTGCTCGAGCGACGAGCCAACAGCAACTTGAAGTGAAAGCTTGGCAGCGTGCAAGGGGTGCTCCTTTTGGATTAATTGGTCCTAAATTCACCTCTCGGAAACCATGTTGCATGAAAAATACACTGTTACTATATGCTTCTCGTAATACAAGAGCACCGAAGTTTCGGCCGGTTGGTATTGATTCATCTTGAAAAAACGTAGCAGCATGTGTGTCTATTTCGTCCTCGTTTTTTCGTGCTGCTACGTTTTTTCAAGAGGTTCTCGTAATAGATTTCTAAAAAAATAATACAGCTAACTGCTTTAAAATGGAAACAAATTCTTCACAGGCGCTACACGTCTTCGTCTGGGGAGTACAAAAATTTATCATGATGTGTGGAACATAACACGCCAGCAGAACGAGTCCTGGGTATAATCTGCCTGCAACTTGAGGACTTTCGATTGATTGTTTCATTGATTTATTTATGGGGTTAACGTCCTAAAACGACTTATGCTATGAGGGACGCCGTAGTAGAGGTCTCCGGAAATTTCGACCACCTGGGGATTTTTAACGTCCCGGGTTCGAACCCGACCGCGGCGGCTGCGTTTTTATGGAGGAAAAACGCTAAGGCGCCCGTGTGCTGTGCGATGTCAGTGCACGTTAAAGATCCCCAGGTGGTCGAAATTATCCCGGAGCCCTCCACTACGGCACCTCTTTCTTCCTTTCTTCTTTCACTCCCTCCTTTCCTCTTCCCTTATGGCGCGGTTCAGGTGTCCAACGATATATGAGACAGATACTGCGTCATTTCCTTTCCCCAAAAAACCAATTATTATTATTAATTATATTATTATTATTATTATTAACGCGCACTGACATCGCACAGCACACGACCCTCAAGAAATTTTCCTCCATCGTAATTTGATCGCCGCGGCCGGGATCGAACCCGCCTCTTTCGGGTCAGCAGCCGAGTGCCATAAGCACTGAGCCACAGCTGCGGCTGCTTGAGGATTATCGCTGAATCACAAATGGTTAATGTGGTTATGTTGGCAATAGCCGAGATGAAGATGCTCTGATTACGTTAACGCCACTAAAATAAGGCATTGATGTCTCCCATGCTCCCTTTATATAATGCCCCAACTTAAGGCCTTTATGAGGGAGTAAATTTTGATGATCATTAATGCGCAAGCACTTTGCGTTTTATTGACTGAAGAAATCCTGCCCGATTCACAACATTATAAGTTTTACCAGCAAACTCGAATCACATGAGGAGCACTTATCTTACAAGCGCCCTGGATTTTTATGCCTCCTATATCTTTTTCAATTCTATCACGGCGCCGACCTGGCACCTATCCGGTTAAACCCACCATGCGGCGGGAGCGGCGGCCAAATAGCAAGGTTAGACCCCTCCTAGCACTGATCCTAACCTATTATAGGTAACTGCAACAAAAAAAGCACTTCGTAGAGTATTTTCTCTATAATAAAAATGGTGTTGTGTTGCGTTATAAATTATTTAGCGTAGCAGTGAGGTATGTACGAATATCTCGCAGCAAAGTAGAAAAATACGGCATATGCATGTTCGCGTTTCATTTCAGCCTGGCTGTACACTTCCTTCTCTTGTCTTGTCCCTTGCGGCTGCCTGCAAAAATTGTCTATGGAAGATAGTTTCTTGTAAAAAAAGCTGCATGTAAACAATGTGGTTTGTGTAATAATGAACATATATGTTTTCACAAAATATATGTGCTTAACATAGCTGTGCAAATAAATTCGTTGTTATGAAACAAGAAGCCTTTATATATAAATTGCTGAGTTTTACTATAACTATTTTCTGCTTTTTTTCGGAACCGTATGCAGCGAGAGACCACAGGGCACTACCATAAGGTTTGGACCCCCCAATGGAGATGTCTGTGCGCGTCTATAGTCTGTAGACTCACGAAGGCTGTCTCTGCTCTACTGCTTTATCAATCAGCAACAGATTCTGCGCGAGCACTCGGACGGCTGAGGAATCACTGGTATATGCTCTCACGCCTTGAATACTGTGAAGAGGAAGCGTAGAAATCAGGGAACACGAAAAGGGAAAAGAAATAGTCACGGCAGAATCAAGCCATCACAGTCGGCAGTATATATGGTTGCGGCGAATGCATAAATTAACAGTATAAATGTAAAGTATAAATACAATTTCCTAAAATAAATGTAAAACCTTGATGCGTTAAGAAGTTGTCCTGATCTCTTCGTGGTGCCTATTTTTCTGTAGACCGTGGTGTACACGGAACACTGAGCTAAGTGAGTGCGCATCCGGACAATTGTGCAGAGTGTATATGCACGACACTCAAGCCCTGTTTGACGCCTAATAATAGGCCGCTTGCTGAGAAGGTCTGCTTCAGCTCACCTTCGGAGGGCTTTATAGAGCACTATGCAAAAATACAACTTATTTTTTTCTGCAATGTGGCTGAAGCCAAAGGAAAACTGAGAAACGTGTGAACAGCGAAATGCTGCCGCAGTTCGAACTCTTCGCCCTTAGGAAAGGGAATAAAGACGTCAGGCACCTAAAATGCACGACGTCGATCACATAAATCCCTGATTTTAATTCCTGGCTAGCTTAAAGAGCGAGGCACGGGTATATAGGGGCAGTATAGTGATAGTTATAGGAACAATAGCGAGTGCTGCGGCAGCACACAGTGCCGCAAACTGGCGAGAATGGCTCGCCGGGGATTATTTCCTACGCTCGGTCCTAAGTGACTGACGAAGGCCCAGACTGGATGTGACCAAGATATACCCGAAGTGTAAATTACACGTTTTTTTAAAGAGCTAATGAAAAGAACAGTTTGCAAAGCATTTGTAATTGAATTTCACATTTAGTATTTAGAAGAACCAGTCGCTCAAACTTGCAAGACGTAATTGCGAAAAGCTTGCGCAGGATTCTCTGCCGAAGTATCTTCGAAATGGCCTGTGCATAGTCTCTCGTGGTTTTTATCGAGATCTAAATATCATTATAAGTAGCGAAGCAACCGTAACTGAATGTTTTATCTGTCTAGTGTAACGAAGAGCACGAGCACACTCATCTCTTTCAGGCTGGTTGTAGGTAAGTTAACTATTTGCCTAAGTATCAGGACAAAAGTTTTGTTGCCTAGCAATATGAATATGAATAATGGTGGGGGAAAAGATGACTAAACCAGTGAAGGTGTAGTACTGGGGCGAACACGCCTACATAGAACGCTCGAGCCGCCCGCATCGAAGCGGACGAATTGAGAATTTTGAGCAGGTACACTGTTTGAAGACAATGCTTGCACTCGAGTGAAGTAGCCTAAGCATTCGAGGAATAAAAGGCCAAGCATCGATCTCCTGCGAGCGCAGTTGGGCTAATGTTTCACTTAATTGGTTTCGCAGCACATCACCTATAAGCACTCTATATATAAGCCTCCTCATGCTTGTACTTCAACCACATTAGCTCCGAAACATATCACCACTCTTCTTTTCTGAAAACAGCCCGAGATTAGAATGACCTTCCATCTGAAGTGGCAACCATCATCGACTTCAGGAAATTCAAAACCGCCATAGAAGATCATCTGTATTCATGCCAATTGCCTTTCCAGCGCACACCTCATGTAATGTCCCTTGTGGACCTTTGAAGAACAAATAAATAAACAAATAAATCAGTGCTGTCAACCACAGGTAAACATGTTTGGCCGAATGCATCGCATCGGCAAAACACAGAGTTCTACTCTGTGCGTCACGCCGCTATGGGTGTCGCAGTAAAAACATCGGAGCCGTACTAATCCGTGCCATATGCTTCCGTTCCGATTCCAGCAATTTTTCAGCACTCGGAGTAGACCATATAGGGGCACAGTACGTACTGCTTGCACCAGGTGTGCAGCATCCGGTTGCTGACATCTTGTGATTGTTCGCTGCTACGATCCAGTGATGAAGCATGCTCCGTGATTCTCGATTCACGTCCGCTATAATATAACGTACCTCTGCAGAGGCAAAATTTCTTATCAGGAGTTGCAGTTTAATTGGTTCTTTTTCGCCAAGAGTGACAAGGGTGGACGGCCCAGGTATGTAAACTTGTATTTTTCAGTGTGCATTAAACGACGTCTACTATGACGCAAGCATTGCGCCGGGCCACTTCAGAAGGTGTTGGAGAGATATAATTCATCTCCGTTCTTCCGACCCAGAGTTAGGTTATCCCACACAGTTCGTTGCAAGTTGTGCAAAACATTCGAGCAAGATTATATTTTAACAAGATAAAATACGCCAAGCAAAGGAAAATTGAACGAAGGAAAAGGCAGGCAGGCACTGTTAGCAAGCATTGATCGGATGCCCGGAATGAGTTACGGTAGACGATGCATGATCACTCGTCTATACAACAGTTACTGAGAGAACTCTAACCAGGCTGGAAGTTCTAAGCCGATTATAAGGATGTCGAGTTTCAGAGATATTTGGCACATTTAAAAAACCGTTGTCCGACTGCGCCTTGTTACCTGGCAACAACGGAATTAGCTCTAGGCTGAAGGGGAAGCCAATTTTTTATAACTCGAATGATTGGAGGAATTGATAGCTAGCTTTCTTTATTACGTTATTCAGATGGCCACTGTGCTCAAGAGCCCTTTCAGCAAAAACCAAGGTGCGTTGGACGTTCATAGGAACTTCGGTGGATATCTCCTAGACCACCTTCGACGCCACCACAATTCCCGATGGGTGAGTGAAGGGCTGAGAGAGGCTTTACACAGAGTTGTACTGGTTAGTTTGAGGACGTTTTCGGCTTTCTCGCCAACGATGATGAAACTGTTTTGGCGCATGAACACCACCCGACTGCACATACTATTCAGCACGCAAGTGCCGGTGTCATCGGACATCACCAGCTCTGCATCAGCAGAGCCAGCTGCTAGAAATGGCTATCGCAGCCATGTATGCGCACTGTATCAGTATGTTCACTCCAGAGAGAAAACGATGGCCATACTTTTACGCAGGCCAACTTCTCGTTTTTGCTAACCTTGATGGCACCCATCATGGTGCGCAACTTGACACGTATGCGGGCGAAATTCCTGGCGTTTTGATCTGGCAATCTCGCTCTTCTCAAATCATGTAACTCAAGTAGCCACCAAGAAGGAAGCTGTAGTCATGAAATTAGAAAATGCAAAAAGCATTCCTATACTGTTTTTAGGAAGAGAGTATTTGGTACTACAATATTTTCTTTCAAAGAAATTTTTAACGCGTTTGTTGAAGTAATCAGGCTATATATTGTTCCACTTTTTTGTGCAAACATTGTGTTAAATTCAGAGGACAATTAGAAGTCACAAAGAAGAGGGGGGGGGGGGGGGGGGCAGGGAAGAATTTCAGAAGAAGGGGTTTAGTTTGTAGGAGGTGTGATATCTATGTGCTCAGCACCCATAGCTAACTCTTTCTATCATGGTATTGTTCCTTATATTTGGGAAGCTATGACTACACGTTCTAGAAGCGACCGTGCTCTGCCCAGAAGCAGGTGAAATGTTACCCTTGACAGTTTTAAAGACTATGCGCCTACCTGATGAGAAGTGGGGATAAGAACTGTGTGAGTGGGGTGCGGGGGACCGAAGTATCGGGTATGCGTGCGCCACGCCCGATCGCTCTGTGGATCGAGGCTAATGATGTGGCTGACGGTCGGTGGACAAAGGCCATCTCCGTTTGCTGAACGGGCCCGGGAGCCGCGGGTGGTGAGCCGCAGGATTGGACCGAAGATGATGTCGCCTTCGCCAGTTGCTGATCTGTTCTGAAATCCGCGAGGTGGAGCTCGCGCTCCCAGCTTCAGCCTTTTCGTAGGCTGTGCAGGTGCCGATACCAGCACCGTTACGTAAGCTCCTCCCCTAAAACCTTGCGCAATAAAGGAATATATGGCGATGTACAGTCGTCCAGAAACCTATCTAAAGCTCTCGAACGGCTCCCTTGGGAGTACATTTGCGTCGTTTACGACTGATGAAGGGCTAAAAACAAGAACTTAGCGCGCATGCATATTCGCATCCATCGTGTTTCACTCCTTCTGATCGTGTTTCAAGAGTTTGACGGGGCCGGGCTAGCAGCGGAAGTTCACATAAATGCACAACAAAGCACGCCGCTCGAGTGCTCTAGACAGGTGCGAGGATGACTGTACAGTACGATGAAACAGAAGAGGGATAAAGGGAAGCAGCAGTTATTTTCAATTCTTGAGCACAAAAACGCATACAGAGGTATTCAAGGGCCAGTTCATGAAAAATTAAATATCCGTGCAAGGCTTAAAGTGAGCTGGGAATAAATTCAAAAGGGCGTGCTTGGCTGCATCGGAGTGGTCGTGGTTGGCGACGAGCTGAAGGCAAAGGGGGGTTATATGAGTCGCGCAAGAGGCATATCATGGGCCGGTAGCAGTGCCAAGCTTGAAACACAGTATGGATGTGGAAGCGACGGCGGTAAAATGGACGTTTGGCCGGATTCATGCATTTGAGCGACAGGCTCAATAATCACCGCAATTGTTGGGATCTGCGGTGAGACAATGCGGGGCAGCGTAGACGGCAGGAGAACCCAAGTGGTCGCAGGGTAGTCGCCGGTATGAAGACTTATTTGCTGTTATGAAAAAGAGCGCGATGCGCTTCGCGGTGGAAAAGCGCAGGGATGTCCGAAGGTTCCTACGATGTCGTCGACTGCGCAACCTCATCGTGGTAAAGAAAAACGCCCTACGCAGCAACAGGGCCCTCAACGCTGAAAACTACGCTGGTAGGTCACGTAGGGCGGGTGCGTGAACACTGGAGTGGGAAGGATATCGTGAGCAGTGTAATCACAAGCGTGTCTTTGGTGCCAGGAACGCTTGTGATAAGGATAGAAGCGCCGTGAATTGGTACCGATAGATTTGAGGATGGGACCTAGCCCGTCCTTGCATCAGGTGTGGGTTGCTGCTGCAGGCACTTGTAGGTTCGGCGCTGGAAGGAGCGCCTGAAGCCATCCGTGTGGAAACTGCAACAGAGAGATGTTGCGGCCGCTACAAAAGATGGGCAGGAGTCCAAAGCATCTACATGTGGGTTCTTCCGAGCCTTGAGTGAAGGAGAGAGCTGCGTGCTAGTGGCTTGGTGTGTGTTAGCTGCATACAGAAATTCTAGGTGCGGGTTGTTCTGGTGGTGGCGACGCGAGGGACGGTGAAGGTGTGGAAGCTGCTCCTGGAGCACAGCGGGGTGGCGGCAGTTTAAAATCGAAGTGGCCAACGATTGCCTTCTTTACGCCATCGTAGATAGCAGCGCCAGGAGGTGGCTACCGAAGCCTTACCAAGATACCTTCTGGGAGCTCGCGACTTGTGTGGTGGTATAGCGAAAGCTTGCTGACACGTTGTTAACATGAAAGCTGAAGTGTAGCACGGCCAGCCAGGAAAAGGGGCTTTCATGCAAAAACGTGGAAGGCTCGATAGCCGGGGAATGGTTAGGCTCTGTAAAGGAGAAAGCGGCCCGCTGTGAAGACAGCGCACGACAGCGGAAGCTGGGGGAACATAGCGTAACATCACGGGCAAAGGGCGCGGAAAGGGCAAGGACGTCAAGAAACGGTAGACCGGTCGCGTCCGAAAGCCGGTAAGAAGCAGTAGTCAAGAGATAGAGAAGGAGAGAGAACCTTATTTGCCAGGATGATGGTGATCTTCTTGGCCACTGCTGCCGCTCCAGATGGCCGGCAGTTTAAGTCTGTCGGCGACCTCCTGCACTCTTGCCGTGGCCCGGGGCTGCACGTGAAGCGGCAGGGCCAAAGTGAGGCGAGGAAGAGCTGGTAGCTCAGAGCCGGTAGTTGCGGCTTCGCAGTCTTTAAGGCTGGCGTTCGTGGTCAGCGGTTTGGGGAGCGAGGCTAATAAACGTGGGAGACGGTGGTAGATGCGAACCGTCCCCGTTTATTGAAGGAGCCCAGTAGAGCGACTGATGAACCGGTGGAATGGATCGTAGGTGATGTCGCCTCGGGCAGTTGCTGAGCTGTTCTTAAACCGAGAGCGTTTGACGTCTCGATGCCAGCTTCATGCAGCTTCTTCGTCGGCTCCGATACCAGAGCGGCTACAACACTTCACGTACGGTGCCTGTTCATACATCCACTTAAGCTGAGAGTCGTGCGTGACGTATGCAACGAGAGAGAGAGGGGTGGAATCAAGAGGAAGGGCAACTCATGATGTCCGAGCGTCCCTGTTCGATACAAAGAGTGTTCGCCAATCTTGACATTCTTCATTGGCGTGATATGATGGCGTCATAAGTGCCGTCACTCCCTGCTGATCAATTACTGACACGCATTGTCTCGACATCATGTTACAACGCCAACGTTAACGACGCCGCATAAACGGAGAGGATGCACTTAACAGCTGTCGCTGTAAAACAAACTGTGCTTATGAAACTAGGCACTATGGAGCTGCAATTATCGCGTTACAACCCTCTGCGCGTTTCTCCCAATGATCTTCATTACTCGTCTCTGCAATAGTTCTGCATTAGTTTCTGCTTTATTCCGGTGACATAAATTACGTGGCCCTAAAACTCGTTTCTAGGAATTCCAGAGACAGCCAAAGGAGGGAAAGGAAAAAATGAAGATTAACCAGAATTATGCACTCTTGGTTATCCACAACAGAGAAAGCGGGCCAAAGGGATGAAAAGGCGGGAAGAATAGAGAGGACCACAGGAATTACGAACACACTGCAAGGTACTCAAAATTTCAAAGCAACTTCTGAGTCGTGAGTACTTCATGTAGTGCAGTAGCATTAGAAGGGCTTTTTCTGCCATGTTCTGAAACTCCAAGAATCGTTTATTTATATATATAGCTGACATAAGGCCATCCGCAGGCTCTGAAGCAGAAAGAGAAAAAACAGGGCCGAGGTGTAGAATGCTTTCGAAGACTTAGCAATGCCTGCAAGTGTGAAACCCACTGGGATGTCCATCGTTCCTCCAGAACAAAATATACACTCATACTCACAGTATACTCACAACTCAAAGAAAGGAGGAAACAACCAACGCGCTGACGCTGTCAATTGACTTCTGTACGCTTTTTCGCCTGTGTCATGACGCTGCATTCACGAACCAATCCTGCTTTCTCACAGATATTCAACACAGCTCTTCCTGGGGTTGGTTGCAGGCGTTACGAGGTCATTGAGCCTTGCATACAGTGCCGAGAGACAATCGCTGTGCTGAGCACTGTACCGTCCTAACCCTCGGGCACTGTGAGTCCTCGGACGGCGACAGGAACGAATGTTGACCTTGAAGGCCTGCCAACCATTATGCTGTTTCTTGAGGGCGTTATACCTGCGCGAATGGCTAAACTGTGCCGTACGCACTTCTTTTTTCACTAAGAATTTCTTCTTTCCTCATATATTTCCCTCTTCCTTTTCTCCGAGTGTAGGGCGGTCAACCGGTTTTCGTACTGCATAACCTCTCGGCCTTTCCTTCTCCATCCTCATTCTATCCTCCCTCTTCTTTCTTCTCCCTAATTTTTTCTAGGAACGAAACGAAATGGTCTCTTCTCGTTATTTAGGTTCCTTGCGTGTACGGAGCTATTTGTTTCTTAAATGCTCAGTATTTTTACGTTTACGTACGGAAGTCAGAACCTAAAAATTCAATGCTTGTATTTTCTTCTCCTCATGTTCGCTCCGGAAATACAACCGTGAGACCACCAACCAGAAACGTAACCTTTTATTTGCATTTCAGTGTGAGATACTCAGTGGGAAAGCAGTTGCTCCACCACTGAAGGAAGGCAAGCTCACGGCAAGTGTCCTTTCTCGACAGTCAGTTCTGAACAGCTCCCACGGCACCAATGCTTCTAACATATAAGGCGAAAGCCCAGAAGCATGCGGAGTTCTTCAATATCAAGATAGAAGTAACTCTATGACGACTGGTTCAACAATGATGATGATTATGAATTTTTATGGCGCAAGGGCATCTATCGCCAAAGAGCGCCATTGCGCAATGTGCTTTCAACTACTCAAGGTGGGGTTAAAGACCCACTTTTCGAAGCATTTCACTCCAGATAAGCCAAGCTCCAGGCCAGGGGAAATCTTGTACCCATTGTATCACCGCCGGGTACCCAGCGGCACTCGGCATCGAACCCCACACCTCCCGCATGCGAGGCGGATGCTGAACCACTACCCTCCAGCTTGTAGGGTATCCTACCGGAACACCCTTCTGGCTTCCGTCCCACCTTCCCTCTTTCTCTCTCTGTCCGCCCCGCAGATAAACGCCACCACGCACGAAGAGCGAACTTACGGCGAGGTGGCGGACCAAGTGGCCGCGGTGCACGCAGCCTTGCACCGCCTGGGCATCGGAGCCGGTGATCTGATCTGCATCCTCGTCGCAAGCCGCGCCGAATTGCTGCCCATGTTTTTGGGTGCAGCGTGCGCCAACGTGGGCTGCGCTTACGAGGACCCGGGATACTCCGTGGGTACGGATTATCCTTTTTTCAAATTTTAGGTCTCTCTCGACAGGTGCCCTCATTATCGGCAGAGACTAAAACCGCAGCTCTGTGACTTATTTTCCCGTATTAAAGCGTTAAAACCTTCAACAAATGCCAGTATATATAATATAAAGGCACTACTCATGGTTGGCTCTATTTGGTTAAAATTTCTCAACTCTGTGCCTCTCCTAGTTATTTTCTTTTTTCATCAGATATTGTTAGGACATACTAGAGGGGAAATAATAGTAATAATCATTGGTTTTTGTGGACAGGAAATGGCGCAGTATCTGTCTCATATATCGTTGGACACCTGAACCGCGCCGTAAGGGAAGGGATACCCGCCGCGGTGGCTCAGTGGTTAGGGCGCTCGGCTACTGATCCGGAGTTCCCGGATACGAACCCGACCGCCGCGGCTACGTTTTTATGCAGTAAAAACACTAAGGCGCCCGTGTGCTGTGCGATGTCAGTGCACGTTAAAGATTCCCAGGTGGTCGAAATTATTCCGGGGAAATACGAAAAAAGGATTCTCCAGACAGGAGATCTCCAGACAGAAACCGGAAGACTCTGGAGATATGGGCCGTGAGTTCGCAGCGTGTAATCTGAAGGCTGGCTACGGTGCAGCCCGCTGGCTTTGTTTAAAATCAGACTAAAGATGACTTGCAACACGCAAGTGATTATGATATTGAAGATTACTTTGCATAGTAGCTCAAGGCTCTGTGTAACCCCACAGCAAGCTACTCAGGCGTTGTTGCTTTGGTCGGCAGTTAGGAACACATGTCAGCATGCATCGCCGGATTTGCTGTGCTTCCTGAAGAGAGCTGCCGCCGTAGTGTGTAGCTTATTATACTGACAGCTGCCTTGTAGTCATAATTAAATGCATCATATATGTACACAGCTTTTCTGACAATGTTTCTTTTCTTTTGAGCGAAAAGAGACAAACGGTTTCTTTTCCCCGAACAGGCAGTCACCTTTAACTCTTCAGCCGAAATCTTCGAAATAAAGTAGCAGTAACAGTCTAAAATGCGTCACTCGGCAAGTATTTGGCGAAATCTATAATCATCAAGAGCAAAAAAAGGCATGTTTTGGATGCAGTGTGCAGTGCCAAAAGCCAGAATGCTTCATGTCTAACCTCTACAAATAGAGGGGACACAAAGCACAATCAAAGACGACATTGATTGTTCTGCTTCAGTTTTGCTCATTCTTACTAACTATTCGGTAGGATCACGGACACAATGCAGCTTTCTTTTGCCCACAATGTGATTTGCGGGAATATGCGAGGCGTCCAAAAACCACGCACACTTGCCGATGTGTGTGAACTGAAAAAAAAAAGCCATCTTCTACTGCAGATGTTCTTGTAGAATGGATGAAAAGCTTTGAGTTCGCGGCCATCTGCTGCCAGCCTGACCGTACTGATGAAGCGTTGGAACTGAGGGCCAAGCTGCCAACTGTAAAGGTAATCTCACTTTTCCTATTTGCTCACGAAGAGTATAGAGCACGCAGTGGAGTTTCAAGTCCGCCTCCCTCTTGCAAATATATCCATATCAGCATCTCTTCTGACTTGAGAATTTATAGCAATCGCATCAATCCTAAATTGCTACGAATTTTGTCGATGCCCATGCTCCTTCCCCTTTCGAAACAAAGGTGTAATCTCCACTGGCACCGATATATAAAACTTTCTTTCTCACTCTTTATACCATAACTTATGCATTTTGCAGCACATCATAGCACTGGGTGAACCGGCGAGTCGTACCCCTGGTATCAGAGGGACGATTGTCTCATGGAGCCAACTCATGAAGATAGGTCGTGAAGCCCACTGTTCAGGGCCGCCATCTGTCGAATACCAGAAAAACCGAATATGTTACACGAAGTCTACAAGCGGAACGACCGGGAAATCCAAGATAGTGGTGCACAACCATGATTCACTTGTGGCCAGTGTCTCAGCGAACAGGTGACAAAAATCAACTTTTGCTCAAATATTTCTTCTGTGACAGTTCACTATATTTATAGGCAACTCCCCGAAACCTTGTATTTGTTCGGCGAAAAACCGTAATTCTGTTCTTCGGTCTTCATTACTGCACTGCTTCTTACTCTAGGTAGGGTCATCGCCGATTGTTGGGGGGTAACAAGCAAGAATTGTCAAAGAGGAGATTGCTAGCGGAATATCTACTCGGTATCATAATAAATGGCATCTGCCAACCGGACTACCGCCATAGCTATTATAAAACAGCAAGCACATGAATAAGCAGCGGTAAATGTATTCGCTACAGAGCAGGGTGCATTTTTGCATCTTGCATGCACAGAAAGCGTCTCCACAATTATCACTCTCGCTTGTTATCACGGAATATGACGAAAGGTTAGGAGTCGCGTGGTTTGTTGCGTATTACAGACAGCTAAAACGTCAAGGGCTCGTTGTCGCTACTGCTGATGATGGTGATTACGATTATGAATGTTTATGGCGCAAGGCCGGCATGGCCCAAAGAGCGCCATAACACGAGGTATCTTCTGCTACACAAGTTGAATTCAAATGCTCATTATCCAAACATGTCACCCCAGATAAGCTGAGCGTCACGCCAAGGGAGACCTTGTACATATTACCAACAGTGGGTACCCAGGAACCAGGCTCCGCTGTGGATCGAAGCCGGCACCTCCCGCCCTCAAGGCGGATGCTCGAACCGCTAGGCCACTGCTGATGTTCCACTGTCACTACTGGCCGCAACTCACAGGGACCTACGCTATGTGCCAGTGTTACTTCTGATACTTGCGTTTAGTTGAGGACAGTTATGGGTGCTTTTAGTTATCGCCAACAAGGTTTCATTGTATTCCACGAAGGACATAAAGGCCTGCAGACAGCAGTTTCCAGGGTCCGAAGGCCCCTAGGCTAGCAGTGCTATAGTTAGCTGGACTAGAAATCGATCAGGATTAAACAGCAGGCCCATAGCGTAAAATGTGAGAGGCGTATTATAGCCAACCGAAAACTAAAGGCAAGTAGACGCCAGCGATAACTGCGCTCTCATTCGTGCATGTAAAAAGAAATAACAATCATCCAAACCACCGCCGTCCTCACGAAACGCACTTTTGTATCTTTCTATCCTCATGCGTGGATATGCATTGACCGAGCTGCCAGTATGTTTTTGCCTATATTACTAATTCAATATTTTTGTGACCATGCAGTTGCACAGGTTAGGAGCCCTCGTTATTACTTTCGTGCGTTAATGCCAAAAAGGTCTTTCTCGTTTATTGCCAAAAAATGGCCACCACCGTCTGGAAGACGTTTAAGTAACGAGCGTTAGCTGTTTGGTTTACTATACGAAGAAAGGGAAGAAGAACGCGCCGCTCGTCTCGAGAAACGGAATGTAATACGCTTTGAAACGGGGAGGATTGCCACTATGCTCGGTACGCGTGCACGCACGCCGCCTAGCGGAGCGATCACCGCCTAGCGCCATCTATCAGACAAATTACGATGCACGTCTACCCGTTGTCGAGTTGCACCCCCTGAAGATGTGTCCCAAACGAAATTTGCTTTTTTTTAGGCGTCAAGGTGGGCCTAGAATTCGGCTTGCGGTGCGATATGGTAACGCTTCAATTAGTAATTGCATGTATACAATGTTTAGCTATATATATATATATATATATATATATATATATATATATATATATATATATATATATATATATATATATATATATATATATATATATATATATATATATAGCGGAACGAGGTGTACAGCGAGCCGGTAAAAGGACAATTCTACAACCCAAATTTAATGGCCGCCATCTTAGATTCAAGAAACTGAAACTGTGCCGCCATTTTGTTTCCTGACGCCATACTCACTTAGTTCCACCTCTGTCCAACATACTGGACCGTGACGTCACCATTGGCACGCGACAGGTGGTTGTTTCTACAACGCTTTTGTAGATGGCGCTACAAGTCTCTATGCAAGATGTGCTGTTTTCTAGTTGCTGCCACAGTGCGGTAACAGACCCCACAAAATCTCGAAACGTGATAAGTAAGAGCTAACGCTCTTAAAAGGATATCCGGCTACAGTGCACAAATATTGGTTTGGTCTGGTTTATGGGGGTTAAACATCCCAAAGCGACTCAGCCTATGATGAATGCCGCAAAGGATGGCTCTGAATAATTAGGCCACCTGGGGCTCTGTAACGTGCACTGATATTGCACAGCACACGGGCCTCTAGAATTTCGCATCCATCGAGATACGCCGCCGCGGCCGCGATCGAACGCGCGTTATTCGGGTCAATAGATCAGCAACATAACCACTGAGCCACCGCGGCGGCACGGATATTGTCGCCTGACAAAATACGTCATTCATCGGCAAAAAAAAATAAACTACGTTTTTGGGCCGAAAATGTATTGCATATGCATCTTTCTTCAGTAAAGCATATATCGACCAATACTTAATTAGGAAGCTTTTGAGAGAAACGACACAAAATCGTCTCAGGAATAACGCAAATTATGTCGATGGCATACACTTTCAAATCCTTCCTTGTCCCTTTCCCCGAGAAAGAAAACTGGCTAGTTGGCACTAGTTTATTCTGGCAGATAACGAACGCACGAACCATGAGGCCGAAAGAGCACGAACTAGTGGATGCAGCTCTGCACACACACAAAAATTTTAATGAAATTGAAACGGAATAAATACACTTGGCCACTCATGTCACAAAAAAACACCAAAAAGAGGAGGAGGAGGAGGAGGAGGAGGAGGAGGAGGAGGAGGAGGAGGAGGAGGAGGCGGAGGAGGAGGAAGAAGGACTTTAATGGAACAGGAAAGGTCTGTCTGGTTGTCTGACTCACATGCTACATCAAAAAGAGATGATACAAGATCAATCTAATCCGCGAAGCTCTAAATAAAAGCGCAATGAAAAGGATGGCTTCCTAACACACAGAAAGCTTTTTTTTTAATTCCTCAATGTGATATGCTTCCGAAAGTTCATGGGTACGCTGATACTGATGACAGACCAGGGCAGACAGTAAGAGGGTGCCTAAATAGGTACACCCGTGCCTTCTGTATTGCGGGGGGTGGACCAGGACAGCAGCGCACTTGAAATGGGCCGACACTTATCACACGAGGCACAGTGCGCTCCTAACTGTGTGAATGACATTTTGCCAGTAGTTTGCATTTCGCCCTTAAACTGATTCTGCGAACTAGGCCACGGCGGCTGCGTTTCGATGGAGGCGAAGCACTAAGGCGCCTGTGAGTAGTGCGATGTCAGTGCACGTTAAAGATCCACAGCTAGTCGAAATTATTCCGGAGCCCTCCACTACAGCCCCTCTTTCTTCCTTTCTTCTCTCCGTCTCTCCTTTATCCCTTCCCTTACGGCGCGGTTTAGGTGTCCGCCGAGATGTGAGACAGATACTGCGCCATTTCCTTTCCCCGAAAACCAGTTTGAAATTTTATAACTTGTGCAAAGGTATTAAAGCTCTCGCTGTGGGAAAAAGTTGCTAACCCATCCACTAAACAGAAACAGAAATAATTTCGCAACTTTACAGCGAAAGCTGTAATGCCTTTGTGAAAGCCTTTTAGCAAAAGCAATGCAGGGGGTACAATAGCAGGCGTGCAACGCGTTACATGCAACGTGTTAGGTGGACATCACCGCCACGTACCTCCGAGGGAGCCAGTTATGTGAATTTCATCTCATCAATAACAACGGAGGGTTTAGACTGCGAATAAGACAACACTGGGAACTAGGCTATTTGTTTTGTTCAAGGGGGCCGTGGTGTCCGTGAAGTATGCTGGGATTGCGATCGAGCCGAAGACTGTAAGAGGAAGACCGAGTGTGCACATGAGTGTACAGACGCCAAAACGGGCCTATGAGACCGGGCATTCGGGCAGTCTCCCGTGAAACGTCAAAATGGGCCTACCGCTCCAGACCTCTCACCCGCTAATATCAATCAGCTTTCGCTGATTATGCGCTAAGTTGACAAGTATAGATATAATATTTTTGTTGGAGATTTCTGTAAAGATATCTGGTGGGACCAGCACATGTCGCACATATGTACTGGAGGCTCATTACAGAGTTGTACGTGCGACGTCCCCATATCAGTGAATTTTCGAAAAAAAAAATGACCGACGATGTAACTTGGTTAGGCCAAATTAGGCATAACTGTGCTAGCACTAGTTATGCTTAGTTTAACTTGGGAGTCTTAAGTTCCAACTCAAGGGTGGGACGCGGTAGCCTTAACGGGTTAAGACCCATGTATAGGGAATCGGTCATTCTCTACTTTCACAGATCGATGGGAGTCTTCATACCAGTCCTGGCGCAGTAGTGCCGCTGCGAAGCGATGCGCCACTGTCCCGCGATGGCAAGTGCTGTACCCTGTCGTGACTAATCATAATTTAACTTCCACCTGCCATGGCAGGCAGTTTGCTCACAATCCGGTGGGCAGGTTGTGCAAACATTGCAAGGCCACTTGACTAGGGAGCATGGCTGCCAACTAGGCGGGTGGCACCTACTCACCCAGCTCTTCAAGCTCGTAGAGGGACCGGGCAAACATTGGCGAAATCGGCATGTGAGGGCTCTAGTGCCAGCGAACTAAAATGAAAAACTAGAAGGCACATTTAACCTGTGTCTTAAGGGTATAACGTGATAGCTTTAATGGGTTCATGTGCATATATACCGAATTAGTCGTTCTTTACTTAACGTTGATAGAGTGCTGGAAGTCCTCAAACCACTCCTGGCGCAGTGGTGCAATGGTTAAGCGATGCGTCACTGCCCGGGCAGGTGACACAGCCACCGGTGGGGCTTGTGAGACCCAGGTCGCTCTTCCCGAGCAACTTCTCGCGACTGCAACGGTGCGCAGTTTGCTCGCAATCCGTTGTGCAGGTTTTTGAGCCGTAACAAGGTCACGTGACCTAGATGGTCCGCCTAAGTTGCTTCTTTAGGTATTCGTCGCTCACAGCTGTCCCGTCAGTTAACACCGTCTACGAGTATTTCGAGAGCCAATCTCGCTCCAGATCCTCCCACCTCACGGCAAAAGGCTAAACTGCTCTGATGGGAGTTTCGCCTTAACGCCGTGAGGTGCCGGCAGTCATGTGCTGAGCGTAACGCCCCGCATTTTCGGTAAACTGATTACAACCGTTTTCCTAATTGGACAATTAAAATTTAAACCATAGCATGGCTGACCACGTTGCGTGATTCCTCCCTTTTTACTTAGAGCTCCGGGGTGCATTTCCTACTTCTTTAGAGACTGGATTTAGAAGGACCACTCTAGCAAGAATACTTGCATCAGGAAAACTTTAAAATCGCCGAGCTTTGTATTCCTTGGCCCTGGTGATATCATTTTGCTTTGCTTCTTGAATTTTGGCTCACTAAAAGTGTTCGTCATGTGGTGTCGGCAACAAATTTCTTACCAAAAGCATACATGCCTGCACAGAAAATATAAAAAATTTTCTTGGCCGTTGCTGCTTGCAAAAAATAGCCTGCTCGGTTTTGTTTTTGTTTTAAACTCTTAAGCGCTACTAGGCAGACGTTTCCCCCTCTTCCTTCTGTGGATACGCTGAAACTTCAGTCTACTGCACAGGGACTTTTTGTTGGCATAATTTCGCAGTATTCTTTTTAGCTGCTGTTGGGTTACCGTTCATGCCATAGCGATTATTTTCGCAGCCATCCGCAACACATGGGTCTAACAACGGAGGATGTTATGCTGTGCACCAGTTCTCTTGGTCACGTGTACGCTTTGTTCGACTGCGTAAGCAAAGCCATCGTCCAGGGGGCCTCAACTGCCTTTCTCGAGAGTTCGAACATTGAAGTTCTTCTCGAGGCGCTGCAAAAGCACAAGGCAAGTGTCTATTGACCAGAATGGCTATTGATCAGACTATTAGACCAGACTATTGACCACGCCGTTCACACAGGTGACCGCACTGAGCACAGTTCCTTACGTGGCCCAATGCCTCCTGGACCACCCGCAACGCAGCAGCTACAACCTTGGCCACCTGCGTTACGTCACAACAGCAACGAACTACATCAGCGAGAGCGTGGCAAAGAGGCTGTTTCAGGAGCTGCGCCTCAAAAGTTACATTCAGCGTATGGTTCACAGTTGCTTCCGAAAGAGATCTCATACGTTGGCAGATGAAATGAAAATTCGGAGAGAGAACTTTGTGCGGGACATGCACTGACTTCGCACAGCACATTGGCGTTTTTGTATTTCGGCTATCGACATACGGCCGTCGCGGCCGGAAGTTAATAACCCGCGACCTTGAGATCAGCAGCCGAACGCCAAACCCGCACAGCCACCGCTAAGGCTTCCATGATCACCTCACGACATTGAATACTATGTATCAAATCAAATCAAATCAAATCAACTAAGCCCTCTCAACACGACTGTCACTGATAATAATCACAGCAAGGTGAACTGGAACACTCATGTTGCCAGAAGAAAGTTGTTGGCAAGAAAATAAAATCCTGCTGGCGTATGATTTCGCACAGACATCAAGCAATGTGGAGAAAATGTCGCGCTTTTCATATCTGTCTTTAAACAAAGCTTGTTGGTTTGAAGCTATGTTACGTACCGAGCACGAATGATGACACTTGATTTTACTTGGATTTAAATTTTTTCAAGGTGTTCATAAATAAAGGAGGGAATAGAGGGTGCTTAAAATGCGAGCGCAATCTGTTCCCACTTAACCGGCGCTCATATACATGCAAACAAAATTGTTTTAATACTTCCAACGTTACACCATTTTGGTATGTAAAACACTGGCTGATTTTGTTTTGTGATTTGAATACCAAAGCAGTGACGCTTGTCGACGGTTCAATCAGGAGCATTAGCGGTTTAGACTCAGTAAGGATGATGCTTTCAGCACACTAAGAAATGGAAGGCTATTTACTTTTGCGGAAAGGGAGGTTCCACATTACAGTTCACCACTGCTATTAAAGGATCTAGAGGGAAAACTGCTAACAGCAGCGTGAAGCGTCAACGAGCGTGAAACAAAGAGCACACAGAAACGTCAAGTGCTGCGCGTAGCAAGCTACCTCTACCGGCTGCGCCACCAAATGGTCAAATTAGGTACTAAGTTTCTAAAATTATTAATAAACAAGCCAACAGCAAAGAAACAGTAAGTAAACTGCACGTCACACTTTTATGATAAATTAAGAACTTACAGCATGCAGAAAAAGTAATTTTCACTTCAAGCGGTTTAAAACCATGTTAACATAGACTGTAAATTGCATCGCCTTCGAGCGAGGCGGCACCAACCAGCAAGCTGCGGCGTGCAGGACGTGCGAGAGATTTCGCACGAGTGGTCTGCACCAACTGAGACAAGACGGCGATGGAAGCATTCGCTGCGAATTCGGGAAGATGCTTTCGCAACATGAAACGAAGCCTGTGTCATCCACTGATGAACTCACACAAATGTGTCTCTCTTAACTGCTTGCAGTCTACGGACAGACCGAAATTGTCTTCATTGCGGGAGGACTCCGTGATGGCCCGCCCAGATTCACCTCTATCGGCCGTCTTGGAATGGGTCATGAGGCCATGGTGAGAAATAGCCTTGTATACCCAGGCCACCTCAGCCAACCATGAATGCAAATCTTTGAGGAGCTCTAATCCTTTCTTTTTTGAAAGCAGGTTCTTCAGTGGCCCTGCAGATTAAAGGGACGCTAAAATGTAATACTAAATCAAGCTGAATAGATTAGTGACGCGTAATACAGAATATATTATTTTATCAAAAGCAAAGCTCTGATAGACAAGAAAATTTCCTAAAAGTAAACAACACCTGGCGGCACCACTTGTTAATTCCTACAACTTTGACTGGTGTCGTGATTTCTACGCCAGCCACGATTGATTGATCGCTTTCTCGTACAGCGTTATTTCGACGGCAGTGGGAAAGCAATGTCAGAGAACCGAACGCCTGTTATTGGCACTGCGCCTGTAGAATTTTTTTTAATGCATTATGCGAGTGGTTGGTGTGCATATGAGTACGCAAGTCCCAAGATGCTCTCTTTCAGAAATTAATACGCGCATGCTGCCTCGCACCGATATAGTGCTCTGCCTGACGATTTGCAGTCTTCTACTCTTTTTCTTTATGTTTTTTTACGTGACAGATAAGCTCCCGTTCAGCGAGGAAATCGCCGTAGTTGCTGACGTTGGCATGTTCACAGAATCCCGATTTATCGAGAGGGCCGTGACGTCACACGTTGAGTTATTGAATGAACATTACTAAAACTTGAGTTAAGTTGTGATTATGGGGTTGCAGCATTACTCAAATTTCCTTATGGTGTGTAAGCATGTAAAGTAAATAATTACACTGACAAGAAAATTGGGATATTTAGGAATCGTATCCGTACGCTTCGGCTGCAAGTCAGGCAAGACCTCTTGACAGTCGAGGCACGTTACTTGGATGGTAAAGTGGAGACCTTTTGTGTCTTGTGTTGTATCACGTGGTCTGGTATGCCTACTGATGTATGGTCCGTTTTATGGTTTTATGCAGTTTATCGTCCCTAAGCGACTGAGGCTTTGTGGGACGGCGTAATGAAGGACTCTGGATAATTCGACCCGCCGGGGTCGACATCGCACAGTACATGGGCCTCTAACAGTTCGACTGATGTGCTGATTTGTGCCAATGAGTGTGTTATAAAGAGAGAGGTACTAATTAACAAAGAAAGTCGCACATCACCATTAGCGCCTCGTGTCATACCCTTAAAGGGACCATGAAAGGACAGTTACTCAGGTTAGGAAAGCGCATGAGCGAGCGATCATCACTCGTCACCGCACGGAAAAATTAATTAATCTACCTTCATTAACACTGAAAAGATATCAGCGATGAAAAAATATGCTTCTCATTGCAGCCCTCAACTCATACACGCTGTCTCATCAGAAAAAATATCAAGAAAACAGGTCGGGACTGCAGCCCTCCCTGTCCCATCATGCCCCATCCCGGAAACGCCATCTGGGCACGGGCCCAATAAGAAGGCTGGCACAGATTTCGCACTAACGTCCTCGTGGTAGAGGCGGCCAGCCGATTCAATTCAATTCAATAAAGGTGCTTGAATTGAATGAACTGCGCGGCCGAGAACGCGCGATGAGGTGTTACCCTAATCGGTTGCAAGCTACTGCGAGCAGCAATTTTTAATATTTCTTGTAAATTGTAGAGTGTACTCAGAACTTTATATTTGGCTCGAATATTCTCAAAGCCTACCTGTACAGACCTGTTGCACTAGAATATCACCACCAAAATTATTTCAGGGTCTCTTTAAGACCGAGACGCAATCAAATGTTACCGCTGCTACGCCGACTTAGAAACAGCAGCACTTCACCGCCAATCCCTGTTTGGAGGCAGCAACAACTTATGTCAAGGAAGAACGTTTTATTAAAATCAACAGTGCAAATAACGCCCTCAGCATGACCAGGAACATAGAGACCAACGATAAGCCCCCGTCATCTTCACCGAGATAACAAGGAATAAACAATTACGAATATGCAACCGGCAGCGAAACGAAATATTCTTAAAGGGACCGACAACTGACCAAACTTGTCATAAGATAATGGCTGGAATGAAAACATCTTGCCTCATATTTTAAGAACCTATAGCGCAGAAGTATCGAAAAAAAGTTACAATTCAGCATGTTATAAAAATTGCACAAAAAAGTAAAGTGCCATCTCGAACTGAAATATTGCCATTATCGAAGTATTTCATCCCGTGGCCACATAATTTTAAAATGATACTGATTTGTTTGATTGCAGAGTTGTTTTTCTTTCAGGAGTGTTTTTCATATTTTGTTATAGTTTACGGTCCTTCCGGTTCGCAGCCGCCGCGGTGGCGGAGTGGTTATGGCGCTCGGCTGCTGGCCCGAAAGACGCGGGTTCGATCCCGGCCGCGGCGGTCGAATTTTGATGGAGGCGAAATTCTAGAGGCCCGTGTGCTGTGCGATGTCAGTGCAACGTTAAAGAACCCCAGGTGGTCGAAATTTCTGGAGCCCTTCACTACGGCGTCTCTCATAGCTTGAGTCGCTTTGGGACGTTAAACCCCCATAAACCAAACCAAACTTCTGGTTCGCCGTTTTGATGAAAGACGACAACGCCATTCGCATCGCATCGCCGATGATGTGTTTTAGCTTTCGCCACTAGATGGAGCCATATTGTTCTGCATTTCCTGGATGCAGCGATAATTAGTCAACCAAAACTTGTCGGCAAGGCGTACGTCAGTGTGCCGTAACAGCTTCTGTTCCGGAAGCTCAAATGTCCACTTCTCAATAACAAAACTCTCTAATTACTATCTGGCGGGAGGGAGCTATATTAGTTTCAGACAGTTTCACTGATAGTTTTTAGTAGACATAGGCGGGCACGTCACTTCTGCCGTCGTGTAATCGCCATCCCGCCCGCTGATCATGGTTTCCATCATCTGGGTACATAAAAATAGGCGCATTCACTGATAGGAAAATTATCGACAAAAATCTTCTACAGCGTTTCTAACAAACCTGTAGCAGAATCGAGCCCCTCAGCAAGTTTTCCTTGCACAAAAAAAAAACGGTGCTTAAAACTCAGTTGTTGGTCCGTTTAAACATTGCGCAAAAAGTGTCCGAATTTCCCGCCCGCGACGAACGGACAAGCACGGCGTACGCTTCTCGTGCCTCGGTGTATGTTTGGAAATAATCTCAGGTTCTTTTCGGAATTATCAGTACAAAATGCTCTCGGAACGGGTAAATACACAAGAGCATTAAAACTTTATTAATCTGTCGCACTTGCTTTCGCCCATTTCTTCTAAGGAATGCTTGAGACGCGGGCTGAGAGGAATGGACTTACGCCAAAAGGTTGTGCTTTTTCTCCTGGCAGCTTTTATTTCACGCGTAATACTTGTCCAGACCTAGAAGTTTTTGTACCCGCAAAAGAGGTGCAGGCTCCGCACTATAGTAGGATGCAACTTACGAGGTCGGCAGTTGGTAACACCGGGCACGGTCCGCAGCGTCATGAACGTATTACTACGGCGGCCAGTGACCAGAGTGAACAAAACAATTTTTAAAGTTTGACTGTATCAAACAAGCCAGAGGCATCAAAATTCTTGAGCTTATAATTTTTTATCGTGCTTAACTTCTTGTTCAGGCAACAAGAAAAACATGTACAACGGTCTACTTTTGTCAGAGAGGAATCCTCTTCGGCGGTCCTGAATGTGGACGAAACTTCACTGCAAACTTGAGTTGTATCCGACTATATGGTGCGTTTTTCAATTATGCTTTTTAGTTTAACAACCACTGACGTGCACGAAAGCTCCTCTGACTTGGGTCGACGCAAAACAGATTGGATAGCAAATCACTTGAATTGCTGTGCATTGTTCCTCACTGAAAGCGGCAACGAGAGTGCATCCAAACAATCACTGTGCACTGGTTCGTCGATCGCAACGACGTTATTGTCGGCGTATCACGCTTGAGGACAAACAAAACACTGCAGAAGTATGCGTCCGCGTCCACCGAGCATATTGCACTGCTCTCACTTGACTTGGAAATAGGCGTGTACGCAGAATTTCTCCGCTTGCTTCAGATGCTATGTACATGTTTGTTGCCGAAAACACCAACCTGATGACGCCCTCATGACACAGTGCAGGTTAAAGATCCCCAGGTGGTCAAAATTAACCGGAGACCTCCACTACGGCACCTCTTCTTTCCTTTCTTCTTTGATTCCCTCCTTTATCCTTTCCCTTACCGGCGCGGTTCGGGTGTCGATCCACCGACGCAGTAACCACGAGCTAGTGCGTCATTTCCTGTCCTAAAAACCAATTTATTAATTTTTACCCTCATGTGCACGGGACACTGATTCATTGATGCCTAACCCACACTGAGAGTGGATTATAACTGACTACGATAAACATTGAACATGAAAGCGTAGAAGCATCCTATGGAATGCAACCTGTGAAACAGCCTGAGAACTACCAGCTGCCGTCGGTGCCATCTCGAGACAACGACGACATTATTTCACCGTCACTCAGGCTCGGTATGCTCGCTCTGGTTGGCCGGAGAGCTCTGAGGAAGACGAGTATTAAAATGACACAGCTGTCCTCTAGCGACACTTTCCTTCTCAGAAAAAACTTCGTCATTGTTTTCGATGAATAATCTATCCAAATTGCTCAGTTTGTTATTTCCCTTTAGTGCCCCTCTAACCTTGTTTGATTAAATCTGTGCTCGCCACTTCCTAATGCGTTACGGCTATTCAGACTGTTTGGCGCATAACTGTTCTTGATGTACTCAAAACGTCGCTGCTTAGACTACATTTACCATCTCTGGCATGTATGCGACTTCATACCTATACTTAATCACGTAGGTGGTGGACACCGAGACAAGAGAACCGCTCGGCCCAAGGCAGCAAGGAGAACTTGTGCTGAGAGGTCCCGGCCTTATGCGAGGCTACTGGGGACGGCTGATTGAGTGTGTCACCGACGCAGGAGGCTGGTACAGAACAGGTGACGTCATGATGCTGATGACTGCGTTTCTATTAGAGCTGATGGTCTGCACCCCTGAACAACTAGCTCAAATGAAAGTCTTGCTTCAAGGGGGTTATTGTTAGTGCATGCATTTGTCTCGTGTTATAACCTGAGGAGTAAGCAAAATAATTAGAAGTATTAACTTTATAATGACCTTTTACAAGCTGGGAAAAAACCTTAATCGACAAACACGATTGCGCTCCACAATTGGGGGTAACCCACTTCGCCTCACGAGCTCACTTACAGATGCACGGCCATATGCGTTAAAAATAAATCTAACTGCTTTAGCTGTATTCGCTCTAATTTCTGAATGTTTGTTACCGTGAAAGGGTCCCAGATGATTACAGCATATTCTAGTAACAGGCGGATGAGGGAATTGTATGCCAATAGACGGACACTTGGTGGGGATGACTTTAATGAGCGCCTCAAGAAAAAGAGTTTCCGCATTGAATTTCCTACGACAGCGTCTATGTGTTTTGACCACGAAAGGTTGTTAGTAATCCATAGGCCCAAATACTTATACTCTGTCACCTCTAATAATGATATGTTGTTAGTACCGTACACAAAATGAAGAGGTATTTTCATGTGTGTAATTTTCATAAAAACGGTTTTTTTTAATTAATGCACATCTGTCATTTGTTGCACTATGCAACCACCCTCGCTAGGTCACTATTTAGACGTACCTGCTCATCAACTGAAGACCGAAGAATACGACGAATCTTAGGCACACGGTCACACTTTCTTGCAGAATAACGTGGAGAAGCAAAGAGAGCATTTTCATTTTGAAAAACAAAAAAAAACTTTTTTCTTCTTATGCTAATAAAACTAGCAAGCAAGGCAGTTATGTTGCCCGGTTATACGAAAAGCATGTGGTGTTTATCCAAATGGCCAACCTGAATCCTTGTCGTGTTATACTGTCTTTTTTTATATCACCGCTTGAAAATGAATAACTTTGCGAAATTCGCGAAGTTGCGAACACGCAGGCGTTCAAGAAGAAAAAGAAAGGCGGTGATAAGAACGCCGCATTTCTATACATGTACTCCACAAGCGCGAAAGGTACCCTCATAGGAAAGTTTTCCTACATCCCAAGCGGAAAATAATTGGTCCCATCAATGCAACAACAAATGTGCTTACCTTGGCCGGTGAGGTGCTTTGCTAGGCGCTCGAATCTCAGCTTGTTTTCTTGTCGCTCTTTCCTTTTTACACCCGTCTTCCTTTTTTAACCATGCAAGGCAGCCAACCGTAACACCCTTCTGGCTAACCTCCCTGCCTTTACTCTACCTCTGTTCTCTGTCCCTCTGCGCTAGTTCCTGCAGTATTGAGTTTAGTAAATATGGCCAGACGTAAAACAAAGCGCAGGAGGACACCAGTGAAGGTATACTTGAGATTTGTCACAACGAAATATGTACTACATATGCCTGTGTTCACTTTGGTTATAAGCCGAACCACTTTTTAGGCACAGACATAGCTTGCGCGAACATGCACGCTGTTTTGGCTAGTAATTCTTTTTCTCTAGTTCCTACATCAAATAAAGCCATTCTTTCAGTAGTCTTCGAGCACGATAATTCAATTTAAGTTTACACGCCAGCTTTTCTTCTCTTCTGTCACCGGGAGAAGATGAAGAAGAATTGAAGAAAAGAAATATGAAATCAATATTCTTAGCATTATTTAATTACTGTCTTGGTGACCAGTCAGTGATGCAACAACTGGCCTGCTGGAACGCTGATTCGCCTCTTCAGCTTAGTAATCCACCTCCGCAGGTGACGAGTGCTACTTCGACGAAGAAGGATGGCTGTACCTAGTGCAGCGAATGAGCGAGTTCATCTTCTATCGAAGTACGAAGATACCGCCGGCCTACATCGAAGCCGCCCTCGTTCAGTGCGCCGCAGTGAAAGACTGCGCGGTCGTGGGACTGCCGCACCCGGAAGATGGGCAGTTACCGCACGCAGTGATTGTGCCCAAGCCCGAAAGTAGACACCTCGGCCCGGAGCACTACCTACGATTTGTCGAAGGTGGGTGCGAAAAGCTTGCCGTCCTCAATATTTCCTCTCACAGTTGAAGGGCGTTATATTAAGCGCTTCATACAAAATGAATCTTGCTTTCTTTCTTCACTTAAATCGGTGTGTAGAAGGAAATGTTAGCGCTCGCCTTCCCTTTTTGTGAGAACGCACTCACACCTAAACGTGAAGAAAGTGAAAATTAACACAGAAGGAAACCACGTTCCGTGCAATATATGCGCACAAGTCGTTAAAGCTATCGAGACTGCAAACTGCAGACTGACAACCTCTGCAGAATTGCTCGTTGAGTAGCACATCACCTCGCTTGAAATTCCGGGCTGCGTTTGGTTTGGTTTGGCTCAGTTTGGTTTGGTTTGGTTTATGAGGCTAAACATCCCAAAGTAACATGGGATAAGAGGAATGCCCTAGAGAAGTACTCCGGGTAAATTTATATGACCTGAAGTTCACTAACGTGCACCGACATCACGCTGCAGTGTGCTTGAGCGCCTTTCATTTCGCCGCCATCTAAACGCAGCCGCCGCGGCCGGGATCGAACCAGCGTCCTCGGGCTCAGCAGCCTAGCGCGCTTACCACTGAGTCACTGCGGCTCTTTAAAATTCAGGACTCATACTGTTACCCAATTAGGCCTCTGATTTTTCTGACATATAAACTAAGCGCTCAAGCAAAACCACCAATATTGCTTAAACCCTTAGCGACCGTCTAATATTTAGCCAATATTCTGGATTAATTTAAAATTCGATAATTTTGTTGAACTTCTGCATAATCACTTTTCAACCCTCGTTGTATTGCGCGGCACTCCCGCGGGGTCCATTTTATGATCTTTTGATATTATTTAACCCTCTAGAAAAGAAGGGCGCGCTTACAGGCGTAACTGCGAAAAAAAAATAATTTGAGAATTCCACCTCAGTATGAGGCATGTCGTTGTACGAAGTGCAGGAGTATTATTGCATGTGTGGCATTGCGCTTGCCGCTACACTTTGCACCAGAAAAAACTGTTCGAGGGGAGGAGCGGAGGTTCAGTTGATATCTGCCTGCTGCCCTTTTTGTATTAAATTGCCTGAAGGTGCCTCCATTTTATCCGCTAGCGAGGCATCCAACGACTTCTTCCACAAGGTTCTCTCATCTTCAGTTATAAAGTGTCATTATCCATTCGAACTTATGGGCGAGCTACAAGTGGCCCCAGCGAAACAAGGTCCTATCTAGGAAAGCTGTTTTTAGGTTGTCGTGGTATGTGATTCACCACAAGTTACGCCATCCCAAGCTAAGCCATCACGATTGCCGCCGCAAACAGGACGAAATACGGAGAAAGACACCTTATTAGCACAGCTGCCGAGTGCGGAAGCACATGTTTCACCACTAAAGTCGCGAGTATGCCCACAGGGTCAGTAAACCACGAAATCTTCTTTCGTGCAAGATGCACTGATATATGTTGTGTTCTGTTAAGGCGGCTGCTGCAGGTTTGAGTTAATTGCCAACAGAACACGAATCGAAGCACTCCGGAGTGATTCGGTCGAAGTATATGCGCCGTACTGAGGAGTAATTCTGAGCGTTGCTTGTTGGGCGAGTTGGTGATCCGTAATAATAGAGCAGCGCGTAACAATACAGGACAACAGGAGGAACACAGAACGACACAAGCGCTAACTGTCAACTGTTTATTTCTTGTCGTTGCTACATATAAATACATGAACCACAGCATGAAATGGGAAAGAGCGATATGTAAATAGTAGGTTAAAAAACATGACTGCAATGTTAATGAGAGCCAATCGGGCCATCTAAGCCAGCCCTGTCGCTACTGCAAGATCCAGTCTAAGAAACGGGGCCGTCCAAAGCCGTGTATGCCGCTTTTTAAAAGGAGCCAAATTATCAAACGCCACAATGATAAGCATGTCAGAGAGATTATTGAGGCTCGTAATATTTCACGTGCAGGCAAAAATTGTGTGAGTGTGGCATCACTGGCACTATCAGCAAGACATCGCTTTTCTAAATCGATGGCAACCAGCGAAAGGCTGAGTTGTATAGCTTGTATCAGCTGACCTGATCGCTCTTTCCCACTTCATGCTGTGGTTCATGTATTTATATGCTGCAACGGCAAGAAATAAACAGCTGACAGTCAGCGCTCGTGTTGTTCTCTGTTCCTCCTTTTGTACTGTTTTGTTATGCGCTGCTCTATTGTTAATTCTGAGCTTTATCGATCTTAGTGTGATATAAAAAGACGAGCAGCAAACTATTCAAAGACTGGAGTCGTCCTTGCGGTGCGCAATTTTTTGCGTTTTTCTCAGTTTTGAAGCGAAAAGCTTCACTACGCTAGTCAACGCCGCGCTTCACTTGAGCCGGCGTATGGTGGAGCACGAGTGGCGTACAGCGCAGGTGCCCGCCACCGACTCTTTCTCTCTCGGTCTCGCTCCCTAGTGATTAGTGCGCATGCGCCACCAGTAGCACTGAGCCACAGGTCTTCCTCCGCTCTCTTTCTTATTTCCCTCCCTCCTTTATCCCTTCCTCTACGGCGCGGTTCGGGTGTCCACCGAGATATGTGAGACAGTTACTGTTTTATTTCCTTTCCTCAAAAACCAAACAAAACAAGTGAGCTGACGGCGTTCATAGAGTTTTTTGGCGTTGACAACTTTGCCAGGGAAATTAATTTTTACGAAAGGAAAGGCACAAACCGGCTCCGTGGCTCAGCGGAGACCTCAATATCGCTTCTATATACGTGGCTTGGTGTTCAACCGCAACAGCCTGCTTTGATTGCGTTCCGCACATTGGATAGGCAGCGCGCCCTCGCTACCACCATGGGAGGTGGCATGCAGCGCTAATGCATTCTGGCTACATCTCGCTCTCTCACCACCGCCACATATACCAAAACATGAATGAGCCGTCCACCTATCCAGAGAGCCAGTTATGCGCCTTTCCTTTCCTCAAAGTCATCGCCGTCTAGAACATTGTCAACGCCAAACCCAATGAACACTGTCAACGCCGACATATTTCGCTTTGTATATCCTGGATTAGCCGAGCTAATCTACATTAATTTTTTTCGGCTCTAGTGTACGTGGCAGGATAGAGAAATTGAAATTAAGAGTGAAATTGGTTTTAGGAAAGTAATGATAATAATAATTGGCTTTGGGGAGAAAGGAAATATCGCAGTATCTGTCTCATATATCGTTGGACACCTGAACCGTGCCGTAGGGGAAGGGATAAAGGAGGGAGTGAAAGAAAGGAAGAAAGAAGCACCGTAGTGAAGGGCTCCAGAGTAATTTCGACCACCTGGGGATCTTTAACGTGCACTGACATCGCACAGCACACGAGCGCCTTAGCGTTTTTCCTCCATAAATACGCAGCCGCCGCGGTCGGGTTCGAACCCGAAATGGCGCAGTAACTGTCTCACTTGTCTCGGTGAACACCCAAACTGCGCCGTAAGGAAGGGATAAAGGAGGGAGTGAACGAAGAAAGGTGGATGGCTCCGGAATAATTTCGGCCACCTGGAGATATTTAACGTGCACTGACATCGCATAGCACACGGGCACCTTTTTGCGTTTCGCCTCCATCGAAACGCGGCCGCCGCGGTCGGGTTCGATCCCGGGTACTCCGGCTCAGTAGACGAGGGCCCTAACCACTGAGCAGCCGCGGCGGGTTAGAAGGATAGAGCGCGCGTAGCCTTCTGTGGAGGTCCCTGGCGATTGACTGACGAGCTTTTCCTGTCCAGCGAAAGGTGTTAAAATCATACATATATAGGTTCCTGATTTGACTGGCATTAAAGGCGTGTTCATCTTTCTTTCTCTCTCTGTTTTCTTTTTCATGTTTCATTTTGCCATGCCGCAGCAAGCGTTCCCAAGGAGCTTCGACTTCAGGGAGGTGTCACACTCGTCGACGAGATTCCACGAAACAAGCTCGGCAAGTTGGTGCGGTGTGATCTTCTCGAGTGGGTGCTCGAACGACGAGCCAACAGCAACTTGAAGTGAAAGCTTCGGAACGTGCAAGGGGTGCCCCTTTTGGATTGATCGGCCCTGAATGCACCTCTCAGAAACCATTTTGCATTAAAAATACACTGTTGCCACATGCTTCTCGTAATACAAGAGTACCGACGTTTGGGCCAGTTGGTATTGATTCATCTTGAAGAAACGTAGCAGCATGTGTGTCTATTTCGTCCTCGTTTTTTCGTGCTGCTACGTTTTTTCAAGAGGTTCTCGTAATAGATTTCGAAACAAAAAGAATACAGCTAACTGCTTTAATATGGAAACAAATTCTTCACAGGCGCTATACGTCTTCGTCTGGGGAGTACAAAAATTTATCATGCTGTGTGGAACATAACGCGCCAGCAGAACGAGTTCTGGGTATAATATGCCTACAACTTGAGTACTTTCGATTGATTGTTTCATTGATTGATTTATGAGGTTAACGTCCCAAAATGACTTTTGCTATGAGGGACGTCGTAGCAGAGGTCTCCGGAAATTTCGACCACCTGGGGATTTTTAACGTGCACTGACATCGCACAGCACACGGTCCTCAAGAATTTTGCCTCCTTCGTAATTTGATCGCCGCAGACGGGAACGAACCCGCCTCTTTCGGGTCAGCAGCCGAGTGCCGTAACCACTGAGCCACCGCTGCGGCTGCTTGAGGACTATCGCTGAGTCACAAATGGTATATGTGCTTATGATGGCAATGGCCGAGATGAAGATGCTCTGATTACGTTAACGCCACTAACATAAGGTATTGATGTCTCCCATACTCCCTTTATATAATTCCCCAACTTAAGGCCTTTATGAGGGAGTAAATTTTGATGATCATTAATGCGCAAGCACTTTGCGTTTTATTGACTGAAAAAATCCTGCCCGATTCACAACAGTATTAGTTTTACCAGCAAACTCGAATCACATGAGGAGCACTTATCTTTTAAGCGCACTGGATTTTTATGCCTCCTATATCTTTTTTCGATTCTATCACGGCGCCGACCTGGCACCGCTCTGGTTAAACCCGCCATGCGGCGAGAGCGGCAGCTAACTAGCAAGGTTAGACTCCTCCTAGCACTGATCCTCACCTATTATAAGTAACTGCAACAAAAAAAAGCACTTCATGGAGTATTTTTTTTATAATAAAAATAGTGTTGTGTTGCGTTATAAATTATATAGCGTAGCAGTGAGGCATGTTTATGCAAGAAGGGACGCAATGCCTTTAGCTTGTATCCTAAAAACAGGTTAGTTTTCTGAGAGAAAGACGCAGAGGTTGACATGAGGGATCTTCAGAGAGCTTTAGACAACTTATTGAGGAATGCCGTATCTCCACGCGTAGCTCCGGGATGTGGAGCAAGGTGGGGCGCCACTGGCCCCAGAGCCTGCGCTCAGGCACACGTTAATTCGATATACCTTTACGTAAGGCTAAAGCTCTCTACGGTCTGACCTCCTGACCTGCGCTGATGAAGAGAAAAAAATTAGCCGTGGTTTAAACTTGATGAGATGCGAAAGCTACCTTTGCATGGCTACGTTCACAAACGCACCACACACTGCCGAACAGATTGCCTGTAAAGCGTCGGTGAAATGCCCGATGGGGCAGTTGCCAACTGCCATGGTGGGCACATCGTGATGACGTCAGTATATCGCATGACCTTCCACGTGACATCACGTGACAGCTCCTTGCACGGTGGGCAGAGTGTGATGACGTCAGTAGGTCGCATGACCTGCCACGTGACACCTGTCACATGACTGCACTGACGCCGCCCTCTTGAAAACCTAGCCTTGTGAAGCTTTCGCTTAAGAAAGAGCATTTTTATGGGGGTTATGATGGCGGCATAACACAGCTGCGAATATTTAGATGGACACCAGGAGCGCGCCTAATAAAAACCATGAGTCTAGAGCCGTGTTGCGCATATAGTCAGAAAGCGCCACCGCCGCCTGGAGCGATTTCTAAGTCTCCAACCAAGCGCCCAATACTCGGTGCTCTGAGAGCGGCCTGCTGTCGAAACGCGCAAATAAAGCGGCCAACGCCAGAGTGTCGCACGTGTGTACGGCTGTACCGCGATGACATATGACCCACGTTCTACTAAAGACTACAAAAGCAGTCGAAGACCCTGCGAGTCCACATAAATGCAGATCCCACAGCGTGAAATCGGCACCAAATCACATTTCATGTAGGAGGGTTCTCTCCTTCTGCTGAATGCTAAGAAAGTGTAGTGCCTGCATTTGACCATGCAGTTATGCTTGTTATAAAACGTGAATTTTTATTTTTTTGAAATCACAGAAGAAGCAGTCAGGTTCCAAAGCATTTCACATGTGCTTTCTGCACTAACATTTGAGAATTCCAAGTAGCCCAGACGTACGACGGAAGAGACTGGGCTGCTACACGGGCCGAGCGCACTCTCTTAGTACAAGTTTGAGCACAACGGTAAACGAACGCTGTGAAACATAAACCGAATGGCGGTAAGTGCTCCAGGCGCCAAGACGGCTACAGGTTTTACAAAGATATATAATTTATACACCGCCAGAAACGCAGCCACGTTACGGGGCGCCACCTGCAGCGGAGCAATGTGTAGCATGCATGGATTGCAATGGCTGACAGTTTTTGTTCGTCTCAGTCGAAGAGAATAGGTTGGCCGACTTCTGTTAGACAAAGGTCACCATAAGCTTCCGCTGAAACTTGACGCTCACATAAACTTATTTACAAGAAATGCTGCGTGGCTTTCACAAAGCGTTGACATGCCAAGTATGCTCAGTCACAGCAGGCAAAGATGTCGAGAGCGCATAGAGCAGCGAAAATGAAATATCATTCGGGAGAAAAAATTCTAGCGAACAAGACCGGAATGCATGCGTTATAGATGCAAAGTTCACATGTACGCACAGTCGCCAGAAAAAGTTCGTGTGATGCGATTTGTTGGAAAAAATTATTGTAGCTCCACCACGCTACCAAGTCGCCTGATGTTGTTACCAGAGGTAGGAGCATGTAAGCGCCTAGTATCTTCATACATTTTAATCAATTGGCTTGCGTGACTGTGCAGGAATAATTTTTTTCCCTCACACCCACGTCCCGTTAAGTTCTGCTGGCGATAGTACGTCAGCAGACAACAATGACAACGAACTAAAGTCAATGCTTTGTCAAACTGTAATAGCGGACGACTGAGTGCAACTAACTGGCAATGTTTATCAAACGAGTGAAGAGCTAAGCGCATATAGAGTCTAAAAGTTAGAAGGCCAAAGATTTTCGCTGTCACTTAAGGGGACTCCCGTAACTACACTGGAACGTGCGAGGGAAGTCAGGAATTTTTTGTGAAGCTGTGTCGCAGAAAGGGCGGAATAGACTCATGCTGCTTTGGCATTCTGAAAACAACAGGCGATCAGTAGAAAATGATCTGGTCGGAAATCTCGAAGTTCAGGAGAATCACAGACTCAGTGGCATTCCTCTTGAGAGCTGGAAGCAAAGCACTGAAAGAAAATATCTTCTTCAAAGTTCTCGTGACATTTTCATGCTCTGTAAACGGTACCTTTCCAGGACACACCATAGTCTGAAATGTCTTACTGCTGGCATAATGGTGCTACAATATAAGTGCCCCAACAACTTCCACCGCCTGTGCACATAGTACAGCACGCTTAACTGCTATTGGAAGCTCTTTCGGAAGTAAACGACATGTCGGACAAGAACGAAGTCTCTGTGATGATATATCATAGAGCGCGTGCCTATGCAGTCGATATTTGTCCGGCCAAGCAAGCAGCCTTAAACATGCTAATCCACTGCTATCTTCAACCAGTTTTCTTCCAGTAGTATTTTAGCTGAAGGTTGAAACAGGCAAAACTGTCTTAATAATAATAATAATAATAATAATAATAATAATAATAATAATAATAACAATAATAATAATTGGTTTTTGGGGAAAGGAAATGGCGCAGTATCTGTCTCATATATCGTTGGACACCTGAACCGCGCCGTAAGGGAAGGGATTAAGGAGGGAGTGAAAGAAGAGAGGATAATAGGTTCCGTAGTGGAGGGCTCCGGAATAATTTCGACCACCTGGGGATCTTTAACGTGCACTGACATCGCACAGCACACGGGCGCCTTAGCATTTTTCCTCCATAAAAACGCAGCCGCCGCGGTCGGGTTCGAACCCGGGAACTCCGGATCAGTAGTCGAGCGCCCTAACCACTGAGCCACCGCGGCGGGTCAAAACTGTCTTCAGAAAAAGAGGCTTGACGGCAACCTTCTTCATTTCGCCAAATGCACCCAGATTCTGCAGAAGCGTTGGTATCTGCTCTCTACAGAGAGTACGGCTTTCTATTTTTTTTTTTTGCTTAAGATCAGTTCAGTGAATTTTGAAAACAAATCATCGTCGATGAGAACATAGATGCCTCCGAGATAGAAGGTATCGTAATGAAAGACAGCTTGCTCTTCAGTAGTAGTCCACAATGTATCGCATTGTGATAAGACATGTGTCGGCATGAGCTGCGTTACTCATGCCACACGCGCAAGTAGCGCCCCCTAATCGTTTTCTCTCGCCATTCGGGCTGGCATCGCTTATATAACCGAGCACAAAATAAAAGCGACGGCATTCGCCTTCCTGATGTCGGCCTCTCGTTACGTCGTCAACAGAGCGGCGATACATGGTGTAAGTTCAGAGCTGACGAACGGAATGGCCACTTGGAGGATGCACAAAACACTCACGCGTGCGCACACCGTTCACCTTAACGAAGGGAGTGGTTGGAGGAGAAGCTTCCTACAAAGTTAATCCGTCGAACAGACATGCTAGAGTATGGCTATTAATACTCACGTTGTACGCCCGGAACGCTCTTCCCACGCCTGATGTAGTCATTTTCAGAGATTCGATGTTCTGCCTGGAACCTGAAATAAGCACCCGAAGTACTCCTGACGTCCCGGTGTTGAGAAGCACGATGACATCACCTCCGACAGTAGAATCATTTCACCTAGAGTCACTTCTCCCCTCTTACGTCTGTGGAATGTGTATGTAGCGCAGCTTTTGAGATTAACTGTCATCGCGCTCCCCATGGCTAGTAGTATCTCGTTGCTCCCTACACTGGCTCCTACGTATATGACAGCGTCCCAGATGACAACCAGAGACATCGCGAACAAAGAGGACAGGATGTCCGGTTGGCGGTCAGAATGAGGCCACGTCACAGTACTTCCTTGACGTTTCTCAACTCGTCTCGGTACCCCTATCCACTGGCTCGACTCGTTGTGTAGAACGCTCTTCTGTTGTCGAGGCACTTTTGGGAGCGTGAATGCTTCCCGAATATAGCGCCACCTTTTTGAGTTCGTCGTGGTGGAGGGATTCCCGAACGTAAAACACGGAGTTGCGCCGGCCATCACATCATAGCGAAAGAAGCTGCGGCACGGGTTCACGGACCTGTTCAAGGAACCCCGAAGCATTCTTGAGTACTGGGAACCGCTTTTCTTCAGAAAACTTGAAATTTAGGCCGATCCTCGCTCGAAGTACTGCAAACACGTCAATGATGAACAGCGCAAATGCTGCTGCGAGGCTAAGTGCAGCGGTCCTTGGAAATATGATCCGGAAAACGTCACCTGGGATTCGTATGCTTCATAGCCGAGTGAGCAAAAAAAATGCCCCCGCGGCCTTTTGCACCCCACTTTTTCGGCGAAGCAATTATTTGATCCTGCGTAGACTGTGAACAACGCCGGAATCAGGACGTGAACATCTTATTCAGTTCTTCTGAGAACGCCATCAGCTTATTATCGCAAATATTCTGTCAGACTATCAGCGCAAGCCACCGGAGTCCTGAACTAAGGACTCCGCCCATCTGACTCGTCCAACATTTAAAAACCTACAAAGTTTTGGTTTGTAGGTGTATCACTGTGTCTTAATAGAAGCACTAGCCCCTAAAAATGTTCTGTAATCGAGCTTTTACAGTACCTTTAATTGGTGAACTATTTTTTTTCCGCAGAACCTATCATTGTAAATCAAAGTATGCCCATAAAACGCTCACGTAAAATTGCACCCTCGGTTTAGATCAAAATACTTACACAAGGTTTATTTTTGCTCAGATCTTTATATCGTCTTCTTTCACTCCGATGCATTTGGTTTCGAGCATTTCCAGAAGGCTTTGTTTGCCGAAAGTTTTTCTGATTGCTATTTAATACTGGCCGCAGAATTCAAAGAAATAACCAGCATTCGTTAACCGGGTGCTTATTTTCATATACCTATAAGGCGTAAGTATAAGGCTTGAGAAGAGGGGACACCTTCAATACGAGTCAAAAACTAATAAAGCAAAATAACACCCGAGGCCGTTCTACTCCATACGGTGACCTCTCGACATGGAAGCCATGGTTCAGTATTAGCTTACAATAAAGAACTTCGTTGTGTCCTCTTGCATTAAATTTAGAGTATGGGGCAACAAAAATTCACTGCTGTCGCTAAATTCAGGCATGATGAGCTGACAAGGGTCCTGCCCCCAACGTGTCAACAAAGCTGGATTTTCAGGCCTATGCCATAACACAGCACCGCGTACGCTGCAGCACTTTAAAGAATTCCGACAGGCCTCGCATAGCATCAGTATCTTGTAAATGGCTACAGTTACATATTCCCTCCCTCTAATTCGCATCCTCTTCCCGTTAATTCACTCAGACGAGGTTGAAATGAGCTGTTCTTAATTATGTATTTTTATTTTTGTCTATTTGATGATAAAATCGCGAGGACATCTGTCATTTGGATTAAAAAAGGCAAGCAAAGAAGAGAATGTAGAGCAAGCTAATTAAGCTACACTCGAAACATCTTTAGAAGACAAACTGCTGATGTTGGAGCGTGGCTGAGATCACCAGCAAACGTCAAGACGGAGTACGACCTATGCTGTCGGTTAGAAATAAAAGAAGGTTTGCTTACAAACTGTGAAACAAGGCACTGCAGCTTTATATTTCTGCGCATGTTTTCTGTTGTGCGTTCTGAGAGCGCGAAACTGCATGTAATAAGCAATGGTCGTGACCAGGTCTGTGCAGGATAGCCTTACGCTATGTTCAGAAGTAGTTGAAAGAGAGCTTTTTCAAGGGCAAGCAGCGCCCGCGTCACCTTGAAATGCAATACCGAAAAAGTTCACGCTGTGTCGCTAACCATTACAGATTGTTATCGTGTGAGCCGCAAGGAGGTCACCTTGAGAGTCAGCGCAATGGGGTCTTTTTTGAGTCCGACGACTGACACCACGGCCTTGTGGAGGGGGAAAGAAAGGTGTAATCTAAAGTGGCCGCATCGCTTACAGCGTGAAAGTTCTGGGGAATGGGTCGTGATAGAGGGGAGAGAGGATTGTGCTTAAGAGAGAAAGGAGGGAGGTGATAAGGCGACGGCCCAATGGGCACGGGAGACCTCTGACTGAGTGAAGAACACACTATCCCGTTCGCAATGCGCGCCTATCGCCTGCCTGGTGCCTGCGTCAAAAAGACCGCTGGTTTGGGTGTCGCAAGAAACCATTTGTCCAGTGGTAATCCTTGGGTGTTGCGCACTTTGTTCTACATGGACGCTGGTGTGGTCAGAGTTAGCGGAGTAGTCTTGGCACTGTTTTTACGAGCCGCAGCCCAGGCAGAAACCTCCACAGTGTCAAGTGTAGTAAAGTAATCCAATCTGGTTTTTATATTCTCTCTTGAAGGGAATGGTACTCTGGAACAGTTACACTTCACTTCCTTTGCCAAATAGAAGGGCAAAAAAGAAGCTTTCCGCGTTTTTGACCAATTATTCAGAAACCATCGATTCTGTGAGAAAGGTACAAATTTTAAAGCTGTATTCACCAGGATATTGCCACCAGACAAAAAATTAAGGAAAGTGCCTCATCATAGAAACATAAGCGCAGCAGTGTTTGCGTTTTACATCCACGTAATGAAAAGCTTCACCGCCACTTGGACAGGTCCCAGACTGACGTAGATGCGATAAAAAACTGATGCCGCAAATAACTGATGCGGGAGTGCTAAGTTCACTGTATTCCACCATCTTCCGGTCAATAAACGAAACAATTGTTTGTGCGCCTAAAATCAACTTTGCGTGCCTTCTCACCACGTTTATCTATGACAATACCAGGGAGTATCTCCTTTTCTTCCTTTCATTGCGCAGTTGCTTTCTTTCCTTCCTGCTCTGCTGCCAGCGACCACGAGGCCTGCATGAAGTTTGTATGATTTATGCAACACGTAGGATTAGAGACAAATAGGGTTTCACTTTTTCCCCATCTTTACTGTCACTGTTTTACTAAGGCAGTCACAATTATAAGAACTACCGTTATTGATCGAATTTTTCACGCCAGTGAATCCTTTTCGGGCTAATTTTCCTATGCGTGCCTGAACCATTGGCAGATGATAGATGAATGCATGACATCAGGCTGAGAGATAAAGGTCGATCATATCCTGGAATCTCTAGGTATTATTATTAAAGACAATGTGCCCCGAAAACGGCGATCCTCCACTCTTTGTATCAAAAACGGCGTTAAAGCGCTCTATAAGCCAGATATAGCATTATCTTATCGTACGGTACCTCGTGTAGCCTACCTCTGGCCTCATTGATCGACCGCCAACAATAAAAGAAAGCAGCAAGCACACGAAGGCTAGCTAACCATGAGCATGTTTGGAGTTTCAGCACCAGTTTGAATGAGTAGTGCTCACAATGCTAAGATGTGCTGCGGTTATATCAAGCAGTGTACTTGCGTTGAAAAACTGATTGTAAAGGCAACCATTTGTAGGTTTATTTGGGCGCCATTTGCCTGCAGCTTTGAGCAGCAGTATATTTTTTTTTTGCACGTGTGCCCTTCAACTATTTCAGCGTCGACATTGCTTTACAGCTTTTACTTGAAGCGCATTAACTTATGCATTCAATCCTTGAACAAAAGTCTTGGCAGAGAGGAGGGCAGCGACATTTCGAAGCTTAAAATGCTTCAAGAACTTGCTGCTGTCGTGAAGAATGTTTGAGGTGAATCATAGAGCATCCGCAAAGCATTATGAACCGAAGACAAACGCAGGCACGCATGTAAATGAACTCCCTTCGTCATTCTCGCAGAAAAAAAAACTGGTATTTGCGGCGTTCTCTTTCCGTTCTCTAGCCAGCTAAATTGTCTAAAGCATCCGCCACACGTAAAGACAGTGCAGCTTTGTGTCTGTTTTTCATCTTCACTTTAATCATCACTACAAGAATACGGTGCGCAGGAGAGATACAACTATATACAGCAAGTTGATCGCAAACCCAGCAAGAGGGGAAACAAGGTTCATCGGAACTCGTCAGTACTATGTACCTTTTAGCCATCATGACATGGGCTATTGGTTTTCCCTTTTCGTTGAGCATAAAAGGCAAGTACATATTTCATTTGCCTCGGAACCGTTGATGATTTGTAGCAAAGGAATTTCATCTATGCATATTTAAGGCCTCACGCACACTATGCACTGCTTCTCCGAAGGCAACGGCGAGGGTTATAAAAGCGAGCTATATTTTGCAATCAAGCAAAATTACCAATACCGGCTTAGTAAAATCACTATGTTGCTGTAAAGGAAGGAATTTGGTTTCTGAACATGCCACAAAATAGGCAGTCACTGTGCGTTATTTTTTGTGTGCAAAGGCATAACTCGCAAAACAATCTTTCACGCTCACTAATGTGTACTTTGTGTTAAATTGTTCTTCATCTTTCGGCATACGTTAGCAGAGCATGATAGAATACCTTAAGCAAAATAGTTTTTGTCATGTACTGAATTGGGAACAATTCTGTTACCTTGAATTGATGAACGTGAATGAAACCCTACCCTCACCAGGCATCGCTTTTTTTTATTTTTTCCTGAGAAAAAAATTGGGTTTTATGGACGCTAATAATTCCTCTGAAAATGAAATACAGCCAGCTGCATTTCTACATTGGAGCTTCTTTTAGGACGTAGCTAAAACCATATTTCCCTAAAGCTCAAAGTTTCTGCTTCTCCTATTATTTCTTTCTGAATTATAAGCCTGCTCACAGCGCGAAGACGACTATGCAGCTTTCAAAAGACTAGTGCAATACAGATGGAAAGCCTTACACCTTTTTGTTTTCTTTATTATATGTTTACCAATGCGCCCGTAGGTGCGTGCATGTGTTAACATTGCAACAAATGACTGCGATGCCAAAGCATTTGCTCACTAGGCGGCTGCACCATTTGATGGTGCTATTCGTGGTAACGACGTAGTGACCCCGCTTGAAAACGGCGTTTTGAAAGCCATTACACGATTGCCAATGGTGGTGAAAGCGCTTACATCTAAGTAACTTGATGTAAATGTGCACCGTAGATTCATCAGCAATTATAAGCAAATTTCCAATCACCTAAGCATTTTATTCGTACGCACTCAACAATTGTCCACGCATTTTTCCCCACTGAAAATGCTATTCATTGAAGTTGAAGTTGGCTGCCTGTCGATGATGCTCTTCCCCTCTAGAGGAACGCACACGTGGGCAAGTTAACGCGTTACAATACATTACAACCGCACAATCAAGTTACCAGCAGTTAAAATTGAATTGCGGCATAAATTGCAGAGTGTGTTGTAATTTTTGCACAGCTCTCATTAAAGCCGCCCAAGCCACTATAAATCGAATAGTTTGTCTTATTACGCCATTGCAATGCAAATGAAAAATGATTTAATTAAATTCTGGACGTTTACATCATGGCCGTACAAGGATAGGCGCATATATTTCAACTACACATCAGCCAGAAAATTGCCGATCAAACAGGAATATGAAGGAAGCCAACAGCTACTGAAACCAAGGAAGGCTTAGGGCAACGTATTTTTTTTTCATTTCTCGTGTTATAGAGGGCCGCAGTTCTGGCATTCCTGTTGTCACAAGTAGCACAAGAGGCTTCTCGCACAGCTGCGACCTCACCCATGGATCACGTTCCACGTGACACACGCGGCAGAAAAGGACGTACTACGTCCGCCGCTATGGACGACGGTGACGCTGGTGAACACTCTCAAGGTTAACGAACATGAAGCATAAATTCCGCCAAAAGTAAAAGACTGCACAGCCGCCATCGTAGTTCATTTGGTAGAGCACTGTATGTGAAATTCGGAAGTCATTGGTTTGGATCACACCGGCAGCATGTGAATGTGTTTTCCCTTCTATTTTATAATGAATTACATTTCTCATTAAACGTGATTACACTACTGATTTTCCGTTGATTAACACCCCAAATAAAAAATAAAAATTACCCTATTCTTTCCACGTCTTTGGTGAATGTTGGCTTCACTCAGCCCCTCATTAGCCTGCTCTTTTCTGCTCATCCAACAAAGGTTTACGGTAGGCGCTTCAACGTAGAAGCACAGATGCGCGAGTGTTTGCGTTATGCATTCACATTGTGAAAACCTTTACCGCCTCTCAGAGAAAGCACAGGCTGACGCAGATGCGGTGGAAAATTGATGACGCAAATGACTGACGCAGAAGTACCAAAGTAGACGTCACTGTAGTCCAACAGATTTCGGTGAATGACCCAAATGACTGCTTGTGGATGTAAAATCTACGTGGCGTGCCTTCTGACGACGTTTTTCTGTGACAATACGGAGAAGTACCTTCTTTTTTCTTTTCATTGGACAAATGCTTTCTTTCTTTCCTGCTCCGTTGCTAGCGATCACAATGCTTGTAGGAAGTCGGATTTATGCAGGCAGCATTAGAGAGAGAGAGAATTCCATTTTTTTACTTTTCATTGCTAATGTTTTAAAGATAACAAAAACCAGGGCAGAAAAAAAAATATAAAAAGTTAGCTTTAGTCATTGAATGATTCGCGTCAGTCAGCTCTATTCCGACTAATTTCCACATTGCCACCTGGACTACTGGCACATGATTGTTGAAGCGATAACATTGCGCCCAAAGGCAGAGGCTGATCATAGCCTGGAATCTCTAGGTGTTAATATCAAGCTCAATTCTCCCCTGTAAATGAATCCTTACGCTCTTTATTCCAAAGCAGGTGTTAAGCATTCTATAAATCAAATTTAGCATCATCTGATCGTGTGCCACCCGTGTAGCTCACCGCTGTCCGCCTTCTGTGACAGCCAGCGATACGATAAAGCAGATATAACACGAATTTCCGCTAATGATGACCACATTTGCGATTTCGACACAATTTGAGAGACTTGTGCTAACACTGCTGGGACGTGGTGGAGTTGTAGACTAGAAACCACATCTGTTCTGCATCTCTGTCATTTTCTGCCTACTTGCGTTCCGCGCTGGGGCTGCTTCTTTGGGAACTGCGAGGCGACGGTTGCTCCGGGGCGCGCCTGTGAGGTAGCCATGTTTTACAGCCCTTAGGGCACTGGAAAAAAAAAGTGGTTGAGGTTTAACGTACTTAAACCAGTAGACGTGCGAAAGCATGTTTTCATTCCTTAGTTGGTGGGGGACACTTAAACTCCGCCTTAAGGGTATGATGCGATAGCTTTAGTGAATTAATGCCCATATATGCAGAGTTTGTCATTCTCTGCTTAACATTCATCGATAGCGGCGAGTCGTCATACCACTACCAGAGCACTGGCGCAGTGGTTAAGCGATGCGTAATTGCACTGGCAAGTGGCTGTTTTTACCACAGCCACCGGTAGAGATTGTGCGACTCATGTTGCTCTTCCTGAACTACCTCTCGCCACCAATCATTAATTTAGCTGCCACCCAGCTGCCTCCCAATGGCTACAGCTGGCGCGACGCCCCTCCGAACTTACCCGAGTAACTCGGGTAAGTTCGGGTTAGCTCGGAGCATGGGGCATTAAATGAAAACACCAGGCAAGATCCTTCCTTGTCGTTGGTACGTCTGGAGTTGTGCGTTCGCGTATTTCCACAACGCGGTTGTACTGCAGGGCGTTCTTGCGTTATCATAAAAATGAAATCGATGCACTAGTCATGACGTTTATTTTGACGTTCATTTTAATTGTCCCGTCGTTTAGCATGCATTCGGGCTATCGTTGCCGCCTTGGCATCCTATAGCAGTGAAAGCTTGTTTGGACGATTGCAACCATGAGGTGTATGATTCGCGTGCAGTTACAATCACAATGTGCTCTTCACCCTTCTTGCTTGCCATAAAGAACTCCAGAAATAGGGCTTTGGTGCCACCTGCGCTCTGGTGCGCCAGTCGCATCGCCAAGTCACCGCATCACCAAATCACCAAGTCAGCCGCTCTGCTCATTCAAACAGCTAACAGAAGACTAGTTTTGCCGTGGTATATTTAAACGCTGCTTCGTACGATTCCTGTCTTAGGCTTAGCAAATCGAAAGCCTATCAAAGTGCCTGCGCGTCAACAGAGACATGATAAATCGTTCTGGATACTTTACATAAGTTTACGTACAGACCGAAGAAAAGTGCAGCTAAAGGCTGCTAGATGGCACGTAGCGCAGTTTTGCTTATTTAATCAAATCTTTCATAAACAATAGCAGAGAAGCCAGCTTTCACGACTTCTACAGCCAGAAGACGAGTCTATTTTATTCAAAAGCTTTTCATTCCTGGAATAAAACGTCACGACAGAGAAGAGGGCAGTGACATTTCAAAACTAAAGAGGTTGAAAGTACTTTCTGCGGTCGGCAGGAATGTTTCAAGTCTATCTTCGAGAATCAGCGTTTCGGTGACATTTGGATTTCGTCATTTATGTCATAACAAGCACCTCTTTTTCCCTTCCCTTGCCTACTGAACAGTTCAACGAGGGCCTCGAATCTGGCAGTCTTGATGCCATAGGTTAGCATAAGAGGCTTCTCGGACAGCTTCCGCCCCCACCATTCGATCACGTTCCTACGTGGCACTCGCGGTAATAAGAGGACATACTATGTCCGCCACTATGGGCGAGAGTGGCGCTGGGGAACACTCCCAAGGTTCGGTTACACTACACACAAATACCCCCGAAAGCAAAAGATTGGACAGCCATCGCCATAGCTGAGTTGGTAGAGCCCCGGACGCGAAATTTGGAGGTCGGGTGTCTGGATCCCACCGGTGGCATGTGGTCGTTTTTTATTCTGCTTTCTAGCCAATTATCCTTAGGTCATCAAACAATTACACAATTAAATTCCAGTTAATCAACACCACAAATTGAAAAAAAAACATCCGCTATTCTCTTTGATTTCGGTGGCTGTTGGCTTCCGTCATTTATGCCCCAACGGGCACCTCTTTTCCCTTCCCTCTACTGCGAAGTAGTGACCTGTTATTTAAGGATGGTTGCTCTGGCAGCTGAAAATTCTGGGGCTTTGTATCTTCGCGCACGAAGTGCCGCTGAAACGGTCACACATAGCCGCAGTATGCGTACTGAATTTCGCATCATCTCGTGTCAGTGCCTTTTGATGCCAGAATCATGCTAAATTTACTAGTGGCGCGACCTGTTGTAAATACTTGATAACTAGGAAAACGTCACCCGAACGTGCACACGGTCAGCACTTGTTTTAGGAATTTCGTATAAGTTCCTTGTTCTGGTTTGGTTTGGTTTGGTTTACGGGGTTTAACGTCCCAAAGCGACTAAGGCTATGAGGGACGCCGTAGTTAAGGGCTCCGGAAATTTCGACCACCTGGAGTTCTTTAACGTGCGCTGACATCGCACAGTACACGGGCCTCTAGAATTTCGCCTCCATCGAAATTCGACCGCCGCGGCCGGGATCGAACCCGCGTCTTTCGGGTCAGCAGCCAAGCTCCATAATCACGGAGCCACCGGGGCGGCTCGACCCCTTTGTTCTCGTTATGTGGCACTTCGCATATTATGAAATAACATGGAGTACATCGTCGAGTTCTTAAAAATGCTGGGTTTATGTCTTGTACTGGTAACGTGGAGTCGTATTCCTCCTACAGATCGCGGGATTGTGTACCCGATTCTATTGGAACCAAGAGTGAATAATGGCAGACAAGTGGTTCAGATAAACCAAGATATAACACTCATGCTTCAAAGAAGTGAAGTGTTTCTGAGCGACTTTCTCTTCACATACCATTCCAATGGTGAGCCAGTACACTGCCTTGTAAGTACAAAGTAAATTACTACATGCAAGATTCGAGTCAATGGACGTTAAATATTTCACGAACCTTAACTCATTCATGCAGATGAAAAAGGATGAATATGAGAAAAACTTGTACCATGACGAGCAAAGATTGGCATCTGTTCTTGTCGACATCGAAAATGGCGTCAAAGTAGTAAGTACTGCTTTTTTCTAAAACACCCCCACCGATGCGCGCTGAGCCAATCAAGTATGCGTTGTGCTTCTACCACACGTCAGTGAGTTGCTTTCAACTCGGGGTGAAATTTTTCCGAGATGCATGACAGCACCTCTGTATTTTTGCGAATGTCAATAAAAAAAAGTTGCAGAAGCCATGATCGACCCAACTTGTGACTTCCGCTTAGAGTATAATCTGTATAGGGACCAGCGCACTTGCATCCACCTGATTCATCATGATATATTGTACACTGACCACTTCTTACAGTTACGTGTGGTCAACCTAGAAAACGTAGAACACTTCGCTTTTTTTTTTCGTCTGCAGGCATATTGCACCATCACGCAGGTCGATGAAAACTGAGCAACATAGCGCTAAACCCCATCTTTCCAGAGCAAAAGAAACCAGACGGACGGAGGGAGAGTAGACGCCCCGGACGCTAGACTTCAAGTGGATTTTATTCCACTGAAAGTAGGCCTTTATACACACTATTCGATGCTGGTGACCCCTAGCGCACGAATATTTTTCGTGGACAGAATGACAATCATTTAAAGCAGCAAGAACAAACAAAAGTTAGTTCCCGACGACTCCGAGCGCTCGTTATGTTACACTCGGTAAAAAAGACATAGGTTATCCAAAGCCAAACTTTTCCGTCGCATCAGCCACCTAAAAAGAAGGAAAAATACGCAGATGTGAAAGAATGAGCAGGAGTTGCCGGAAACGTAAGCCTTTACTTCTTTTACCTGGTATGAATGGTTATGATTATCGTCCTTTTCCAGAATCATATTCGTACGCTAGGGGTCATCAGCGCTGCTAAGTGTCTATAAAGGCCTACTTTTTCTGGAATAAAAATTATTCGAAATCCAGGGTCTGTGGTGTGTATTCTCCCTCCGTTCGTGTATTCTTTGTGCGCTGTAAAGGTGAGCCATAGCTCAGCTAGCCCAGCTACCTACGCTTAGAGAATTGCGTCTACATCGGAGCTCTGCCCTCAGCGACAATGCAACAAAAACCTTCTAAAGCTTTCGTGGGAAGCTGTAGAAAATTATGTGCATTACTTTTTAGATGAGTTATCAACATGATTTTAGGAGCAACAGGGCGACTGTCGCTCATATTGTGTCTACTGTTATGAATTTTCGCGAGTGCATGATGTTTCCGGTCAAACCGATGTTCCTAGACTTCCGTAAAGCATTCTGTACGGTGCCACAAGGGACGTTGCTGTTTAAATTAGAAAGAATTGCACTACACGTAGTATAACTCAATGGATTCAGGCATATTTTACATTAAAGGTTGTTCATCTGCCGCACTATGGGTTGTTTCCGTTGTTAGGGCGTCTTTTATTTTTTTATATTTATTATTTGGTTGATTCAATATTGTACCCGTCAGATTATTTGCGCATGTTCGTGCTATTTTTAAAGAGGTGTTATCTAGAGATGATCATGCTTTGTGGCGTACGCTTGAAGGGGTTGACAAATGGTGCAAGATATGGGGCATATAGCTTATAAGGCGGAAAAAACGAGGCTTATACGGATCGCTAGATAAAGGACGCTCAAAATTTTTTTTTTCCTGTTGGCTTCAGTATGGTTAAATTATGGAGTTTGAGTCCTATAACTCCCTCGGTGTCACACTTACACTCTTTAGTGGTCGACACACATAGTAGACATATATATTAGAAAACAAAGGTTTATTAGGCGGAAGCTTCAAAAGACTCTGATTGGAACAATCTTAACTGCATATAATGCATTTACTATGTCCAAACTGGAATACGCAGAAGTAATTTAGAACTGCCATACTAAAAAAGACATTACTCGATCTCAATTAGGGTGAGTACAGAAAAAAGCCATTTCGTTTATCTCAATACGAACACCATGATTCGCTTCACTCATGATGAAACAGTCCGCATTCGTACACTAGAAACGCGTAGAAAGATTAACAGGTTAGTGTTTTTACATAAGATTCTTGCAGATAAGAGAAATATAAACTCTATTGATTCTATAAAGCCATCTATTGCGCAAAGAACCGAACTCACCATTACACCATCCCAATTTTTGCGCCAACGAAAGAATTTAAATGTAGTGTCTTCCCAAGAACCAACGCAGATTAGAGTTTCTTGCCGGTAACAGAGATTGAATCGAATTACTATGTAAAAGAGCTTCAATATAAATTCCTACAATTTCGTTTGCCCGCCGCGGTTGCTGTGTGGTTATGGCGCGCGACTGCTGGCCCAAAAGACGCGGGTTCGATCGCGGCCGCGGCCGCGGCGGTCGAATTTCAATGGAGGCGAAATTCTAGAGGTCCGTGTACTGTACGATGTCAGCGCACGTTAATGAACCCCAGGTGGTCGAAATTGCCGGAGCCCTTCACTACAGCATCCCTCATAGCCTGAGTCGCTTCGGGACCATAAACCCGCATAAACCAAATTTTGTTTGTTTTGTAGGGTGTAATTCTGTATATTTTGCCACGGTTTTTCCTACCTTTTGTATATATTTTTTGTTCTTCAGTTTCTGGGCATTATGCTTCTGTATTCTGCCAGCTATGTTCTTGAGTTATTTATTATGCCTCTCCTACGTGGGCCAATTTGACGTGTAGTATTTGTAAATGGTTTAATTTGTTTTGATTTCTGGGGTTATGGCTATGAGGGACGCTATAGTGGAGGGCTTCGGATAATTGCGACGACCTGAAGTTTTTTAGCATGGACTGACATTGCACAATAAACTGATCTCTAGCATTTCGCCTCCATCAAAATACGACATCCGCGGCCGAGATCGGACCAGCGTTTTTCGGGTCAGCATCCGAGCACCATAGCCAGCGAGCCAGCGCAGGTGTTCCAGTATTTGTAAATAAATAAATAACCCTTTCACGCTCCATTCGTTGTTTCTATTCAAATGAAAAATTTTCTGCCTTAATAGTATGCCCAGGTGTCATCAAATTCAGTGCGTTAGTTTTCGAACGCAAAACACGTACCGCTTATTTCTGACACTTATGTACAAAATTTCATTCAATGTGCCGTAATGGGTAAATTTATAACGCAGAAATGTTAGGATTTCTCAGATAAATACCCAAGGCGTCGTGGAATCGCTTTCTGCTTCAAAGATGCACTTGACCCCAGAAATTAGCAGAAAATTTTTGACATTATTACTGATGGCGAAATCTATGTGCTTGAAAATGGCGGATGTTGTATTACCGATGTCACTGCTTTGTGAAAAAATATTTACTGTGTTCACTAGATGGTACAAAAGATTGCCCCTGTCACAGCATGAAGGGCCCTTAAAATCACACAAAACAATGAAATCAATTTCAGGTATAACACACACTGACGGAAAGCTGAGTTCGCTTTGTGCACAATTGCGTACGTAGCGCGTTAAAGAGTTGAGTACACTGGTCTTATATACACACCTTGAAATTTCTCTGTATGTATGTGTAGGCGTCCATTTATTGTGCATGAGCTTGACTTCATCTTTTGAACCAAAATCTGGAGTAACAAGTCAAGTATATTGGCAGGATAAAGGTCCTAATAATGCTTAAATAGCACTTTCTCCTCCCTCATGATATGAACAATATACTCCCTTGAGCCACTTGCGTCTGCTGCTTCTCTAACCATCTTCAAAGGGCTTTTGTCGAAAAATGCAGCAAAGCCGTTGTGAGGCTATTATGACTGCAGTGTGGCCAGGAGTCAGGCGATGACGCCAAAACCTCCCGTTCTACTTTAATTTCAGAGCCTTTGGAGGGTTTACATTTAGAACATTCATGTCGCGAACACAGAGTATTCAAATGTATCAAGGGTTTATGTACTCGCTGAATACAACGAATGTCATTTTTGTTAACGAATTCCAGTTTAAGCGTACAAAATGCAAAACCGACTCGATTTAGGAATTTTATAAACACGTATAATGAGCCCAGTGTGAGTCAACATGGCCTAGACAGCTACGCCGCGTCAAGCCTGAAACTCTCTCACCAGAACTGTCTAGAACTTACGTCTCTGTCTTTTTCAGTGGCATGCCTTTTGACATTTGCAAGAATGGGATAACAGCCAAATTTCTCATAATATAAAGGTGCCTGTATGTGAATAACGCTGATCTTGAGTTGAGTTATTTTTTTCCTACACTGCTAATTTTCAGGAAGGAGTACTTAGTGACACACTGCGTATAAAGCCTTTGGCAAGGATGAGCAGATCAGATGACCGGCGAATCCCTCACGCACTTTATGATATTGAACTTCCCCCCACAGCAAAAGAGAAGAGTAGACAATGCAGTAAGTTTTTTTTTTTTTTGCCTGGATTTCCAGCGTATTTAAGTTTGAAAGAAATTTCATTGTGCAAGAAAATTTGCAGTCAGATTCACTGCTGCTGAATCTGTCAGCTGCAGAATGCATTTCGTTCAGATGATAAAACAAGTATTTCGGCTGTTACCCTCTCGCCTTGACCAGCCTGTCAAGGGAGGATGTAACTGTAGTGACATCTCTAATAATAACATCCGAGTAATAGCATCCTTAACGACTGTTAAAACTGATGGACGAAAAGTTGGGCATGTTAATTGTTCATAGTGCATACAGTAGCGCAAAAAAAAAACTAGAGACATAACAAAGGCACACACGAAACCACTCTTCGTGTGTGTTTTTCTTCTCTAATTTTTTCCCGTTGCCGTACCCGTTAAGACCGTATTGTACGAAGATACTATTTTCCACCATCTAGCTAGCTTCGTATCTTCTAATTGTTACCTGAATTTACAGTGCGGACACATTTATTAAATTTCTGCTCCAAAACAGCGGACAACAAATCTCGGAATGCAGCCATTAAACGCACTCTGCATTAGAAAACAATGTTCCATAAAAGCACGCAAAGCGAGTTTTCAGAAAGAAACAAACATATTTCGTTTGATGATTGTCATATTCGAGTCAAGTTCGTGGTATTTGAACCGAAGCCGAGAGATAAGCAAACCAGCTTAATCCAATCATCAGTAGCAATTAAAACCACGACTGTTCAAGAACAGCGCTGTTTGGAATTACAAGACACGTTTAGCGATGGCAGAAAAGAAATGTGCATTCTACCAACTGAAATTTCATACCACTGCAGAGGAAAAAGAGCTCCAAGATACGTGCCGTGATTTTGACAGCAGCAAATGCTCACGAAGAAATCCCGGATGCAGGCTCTGCCAGATACAAAAGAAAAGATAAGCACAAAAAAGGAACATTGGTGTAGAGAGCTCGGATACAATTCCGCCAGCGGGCACGTCCCACATAATCCAATTGGAGACACTGATGATCCGTGTATCATTTTTCTTGTCAAACTCCACATATCCATTTTTGTTTCCTGTTTCTTTTGTAGTGAAAAAAAAAACTTCAGTTGGAAGCATGTGCTTTATCCATTCTTGTCTGTTTGCATTAACTGTGTGCGTGTAGCAGCGCTGCTCTTGAACAATGCTATTCAAACTAACCCAATCTCAAGCTACCATACCATAGTATCTCCTCAGTAATCGCACTTCTTACAGTTTTATTTCGTTCGCATTAGAGCGGTCAATTCAAGCGAAAATAACGAGCGCCGTCTGTCAGAAGCCAGTGGCAAGTGGCGCACCGGCCGCGATGGACAGGTGGCTACGAACGAACGTAGCATACTACATATACGAATTTAGTATAGTGCCATGGGTATAACAAACACCTCGCATATAACGAACTTTCGTTTGTTAACCTCGCATATAACAAATTTCAGTGTGTTAACCTCGGATACACCAAACCTAAGTATGAAACCTCACTTTCGTGTAATACCTCGTATAAAACTAACTTTCATATCTGGACAGTAGATGTAACGAACTTAATGTGTTTTTCCTCGGATATAACGAACTTAAGTGCGTCAATCTCGGATATACCGAACGTTTAGCTGCTATACGCATTCAAACAATCTACCAAGGATCGCCTAAAGGTTTTTTATTATTTATATGTTACTCTAGGCGTCTGGCGTCTTGAATCGTTTTGTTCCCATTTAGTAACGGGAACTACTCCCTCCCTCCTTAAATGCCCTTCTTCGCTCCATACTCTTTATATGCCGCTTGGAAAAAGCGAACCATTGTTCCATATATTTAATGCGATTTCTTGCGAAACAATGCCAAATTCCGGAACCTTGCTTAGTTCAGAACGTTTATCAAATGTTTGCCCTAACTATCAACATTTGATTTGTTCACTTTTGTCTTTTGCTGCTGTACACGTGTCATTTCGGATTTGTTCGCTTAACACGCCTTTCCCATTCCAATTTTATTATGCCCTCCTTGCCGAAGTTTCAGCGCCCAGTGCAAAGAAAATCGAGAGAGGACTGCAGGCGGACACTCGGTCGTTAGCATTTTCTACTTTACGGGTCTGACTAACAAAGATGGCTGTAGCATATCTGCACCATGCATTCAAAACCTGTGCCAGCTAGAGAAATGTAGGCCAGACATGCTCCGCTCTGCCAACCTAGTCGCTTCAGCAAAAGCAGATTTCATTTCTTTCGCACTACACTGTTGCAGACCGAAAGCCATCTCTGGACCAAGCTCTGTTAGTTAGAATCATTTCATACACTTATGATATTACCGTCAAACATCTGCTGGAATGTTTAAAAAAACTTAGTTTGTAACCAAGCCACAGGCTCTTATAAACACATATTATAAAACTAACATAGTCTTCAATAGAAGGCAAACTGCTGACTATAACTGTAGTTCTACTAAGCTAAGCGTAGACAGCTGGGCTAGTTGGTTCACAGTCGCAGTCCTTCACAGTCCTTCGTCCGTGTTTTTAGTGCGCCAGAACGATGTTTCATAATGCGACTGTTCTACTAAGGTCACGTAGGAACTAAGGCGGCTTCTAAGAATGTCCATTTAGTGCACTGGAAATACCGCAATGGGATACTATTCCGGTAGGTAGTTAATTAATTTTCACGGAGCTCTTATTACACACGCAGTAAAGACAAAGGCGGTGGGCTTCCTAATGTGATTTTTCCGTGAAGTCATGCTACATATTTTTTTGCATACAGCGCAATTGGCGTGGAAGTCTTCCATGCTCTTTATTTTCTTCTGCTTCGTCTGTCCATAATATTGTGACGAGGACGACGACGAACTGTGCAGTGGCGCGGGTAAGAGCGCTCGCGCTTGGCCAGCGGCCATTAAATATCACCTCATTGCCATCGATCATCGCGTCTCCTTCTTCGGCTGGCCGCCACGTAACAATATGCTTCTCATTTTTGGGTATTTCCCTTCATGCTGCGCTGCGTATTTTGTAACCCATCGCTAATCAAACATCATCGCTTATTTATGACATATTCTTTGCTGTGCTTCAACTAATTTTCAATATATAACAAAATCTATTTCAGGGACGAGATACCACGCAGCCGACGAAAACTCTTCAAGCCATCAAAATTTCAGTGTAGAGAGTCGAGAGGCCCAGCAGGCTTCAGGTTGGATGCTGCATTTCTTCTGGCTTAAGCGATTTGAAGTCAAGGCGGTGAGAAAAGTCGCTAGGGATCTCAGAGATCTCGTCAACTCGGTTCGACCGAAGCACTATCACCTATACAGCAATCGTTACGACTTTGCATTGTATTGTTTGATTCTGAAAGGAATCAGTGAACCTTTGTGCTGTTGTTATGCGAGCAGACTGCAACAACAGAAGATTAGCAAAACAGCACAGGCGAAGTTCGCAGCCTTTGGCCCAAAGCACCGTTCACGACACGCAAACCTTCTGCATGCCATGTCGGAATGAAGGTGCAGCGATTCGTGTATCTAATCCTGAAGGCCAGAGACTGGCGTTGTGCGCAGCGGCGTTGAAATATGAGGGCGACTTTTCGCACATTTCAACACTCCTTCCATCTCTCCTATTTCGCAACTACCATAATATATTTCATTTTCCATGGCGTGTATCCATTGTCTAAGGTAAAGACCATAACAGCGTTTGAATTCATTTTCAATTTTTTTTGGGGGGAGGGGGCTAGGTTTCTGAGCATCTAACGCGCTGCCATGGACGATTGTCAACCGCAGCTTTAAAACGAATGATTAATCGCAATTAAGTCATCTTCATTAGATTTTGATTGTTGAAGCGAAATTAACACCAAAGTAAAACCATTGAAAATCTACGTCCACCAAGTAGTAAACTACGCCGCGTTTGATGATTATCGCAGTTCCAGAAATTTATTTCCAAAGCCTTTCAAAACGCACTTTGTTAGTTTACCAAAATAGGGTTTTGTATTACCGCACCAGTCCTCATTTTTTCTCATTAAGTTCCTTGTGAGAGTTCTATGTTCTATGTGCGGCCAAGAGATATTTGCGTTTTCATGCACAGTAGCAAGCAATAATCTTCTGATGGGTATCTGTCCTACCCAGCCGAATGATTTCTCCTGCCGCAGTTATCTTCAAGCTGCCTGCATGTTGTCAGGGGTCCTTTCCTGCCGGAGTGCGACCATTGAAGTACATTAGTTTATTAAAATTCAGCGCCAATCACTGTCTCGATAGGTACGTGAAGACAAGAAAAACAGGCGCAAAAGAAGTTTTCGAGCTTACTGCTAGAAACAATTAAGACCATGCTCTCCTCAAGGCTAAACCAATATCCTGTTCCGCATAATTGTGCAGGTAACTAATATAGTAAGAAAACATAAGTAACTTGACGTCATGCACCCGAGTCTAATATAAATTCTTTCGCACTTGTAAGAAGATAAAGCTAGGCTCTTCATGCGTGATGTACGGAGGGTCTGCTCATGAACTTCTCTAAATGAGAGGTAAATGCTTGTGCAGTAGCAACGGGCAGTATAAGTATATGTATTGTGTGTGTTTATTTCACTGCTGGAGCCTAAAATTCCAGCACATGTATCTCTACTGCAGTGAGCTTCGGAAGGCATTCGTTCCACTTTCCTTCATTGTGAAGGAATAAAGATGACGTCAATCTCTTAAAACATGTGCATAGTAACAAATTCTGCCTCATATTTCGTTGCACCATGTATAAAGGCGCGCTCACACTAGCGGGAAGCTTCCCGCAGCGGCACAGAGTCAACGTCGACGCTGCCTCGCAGCTCCTCAGAATGACGCTCACACTGCGCGCGTTTTCTCGCTGCCGTTGTCTTGGAATGTGGAGAGAGGAGGCACTGAGGGAGGACCCGAACGAGCAGAAAGAGAAGGGGATAGTCACGTGACACCAGAGAAGACTGGAAAGCGCACCCTTTTCCCGCGTCGTCTTGATCGTCTGCCAGCTCCCCTCCCGTCGCCCTTTTTGTCTCGAGGATGGCTGGTTCGAGCGATGAGCTGCTGGCTACGGTAAACGTACTTGTTACTTGTTTCTTCGCTGCTTCTGCACCGTCTTAAGTCGCATGTTCATGCTGTCAAAGCAGCCGCCGAGTGCCCGGCCGGCCGGCCGGCCGGACGCGCGCAGCCTCCGCCTCCGCCGACGGGGTCACTGAACTGGGACCGACGTCACGGTTCACGGTTGGCACCCATTGGCTGTTCTCGTCAGCGGCACGGGAAAACCGAACCCATCGCTCTGCGGGACGGCACAGCAGGCTGTCCGCGGGAGAAAAACCGGCTTGTGCGGGAAGCGGCGCGCGGAAAACGTCCTGCGTTGCGCGTTTTCCCGCTAATGTGAGCGCGCCTTAATTCGCGAAACAGGGCGAATGGGGACTGCGCTGTAATGATTCTGTGTTTAAAAATTTGCAAACACAAACCAAAACTTATCGGGGGTACATTTGTTAATTTCAAGTCATGTTGCCAATACATATTTATCTCTCACTTCGACACCTAATCTAATCCGAGTCATTTTCTCTCAGACGAATGACCAGGAATTTTCGGTTACAGTAATCAGTATGAAGGGTTAGATAAGCACATTTTCCTTATGTCTAGCTCTTTCTTCCTCATAGACAATGGAAGCCTACCGAAAGTTATATTCCCTGAAATTTATATTGTAGTAGATACAATGTTTGCGAGCGTATTTTGGTGGGATGAACTGGCTATAACGTCATACCTTGCAGTATTCCTAAACGCGGTAAGTATATCCTACATATGTTTTCCCTGTGTATGATTAAAATTTACCTTCATTGTTCATCCCGCCCTTGACGTCGTTATAGCGTTAACCGGCTGTCAGGAATGCCATTATTCTTTAGCGATAACTGCATTGGCTCTCTGATACCATTCCATGCTACTGCCGGTAAAGACGTCAGATGGGTGCTGCGAAGCAGAACGCACACTGTGGGTTTATGGAAAAATATGCAACGACTGAAAACAACTTGTACAGTTGCGACTTTTATTATTGTTACGATATACTGTATAAGTCCGAGCAACTTAATTTATGCCGTCCAGTATTCCAAAAAAAATATTTATCGAAAAATTTCATGTTAATCCCAAAAAGTAAAGTTTATTTCGTTTTCATATAATTTCACGGCCACAGTCAACATACTCTGCAGCATACGACCAAACGCATATGCACTTTCGCCGGCTGAGAGTGAGACAGTTACCCCGCCTTTCCTTTTTTCATAGCTAGTTACCACGAAAAACGTGGGGGAGATCAGGATTCTAGGAGGCTGGTGACCGACTTGCATTGCGCCATCGATAGTAAAGCTGATAGGAAAGCGAAGACTCTCTCTACACAACAAAAACAGGGTTCCCTTGGAATGTGCTTGTATTATATCTCGGCGACGTGGGGCTGTGACTCCGGTTAGAGACTGCAAAGGCGCTATTCACTCCCTCCTTTTATCCCTTCCCTTACGGCGCGGTTCAGGTGTCCAAAGATATGTGAGACAGATACTGCGCCATTTCCTTTCCCCAAAAATCAATTATTATTATTATTATTTTTGTGTCGTTCACGTTAAAGGCCAGATTCTCTGTGTCGAAGTCCTCTCGCGTTTTGCGCATGGGCAAAGATGTGATCCATCGTGCAGGTTTGATTCCAGCTGTTTGCGCGAGAATTTTTTATTTCAGCTCAGATAAAAGAAACTGCTCTCAATTGCGAAGTCATTTTCTGAAATTTTGCGCATGTTTGTCTAACAGGTGAATCTACGCTTCAAGATTCTTCAACATCCCAAAATCAAGCTGCGATTGGTGGGAATCACGGTGTCGATGGAGGTATTATTTACTTTGGGTACCAGGGAATCCTCGACTAACTCTTGCGACCGCGCTGATGACCGACATGGAAATTTCCTTTCTTTAGAATGAACCATATTTAGCTAAGTTAACAAGCGGCCATATTTTGGATGCAAAGACATTGGAGAATTTCAAAACTTATTACAAGGGAAGGATAGAATATCAGAACTCGGACCTGCTGTATTTATTGACCGGGTAAGTAAATGTCATTAATCATTACCCGCCGATGATTATAAAGGTTTCAAGCGGTGAATAGGCAAAGAGTTATTGGCAACACACGACAAATGTACTGAATAAGTGAAAAGTATATCTCACTTCATTCAGGTAATATCCCTAGCCATATTAAAGGCAAGGCATTACGATTATTATCGCCATGAGAAACAGTGCACTATGACGTGTAGCTTTGACTTCCCGTGAATGCTTGACATTCATTACATTACCGCGCCACGTGATCCCACATAGACTCTCGTAATTTGCATTTTCACATTCTAGGCTTAATTTATTCGGCATTTCTTGCAAGATAAAACTTTAGGACAGCCACAAAAAAGTTGCTTTCGTAGTTAGAGTAGGCCTCTGTTCTCTTTCTTTTTTATTGGCAAACTGGCTGCAGGGAATGTTCGTTTTAAATGGCTCAATGTGTTCCAAGCTATGCGCACACTAAAAGGTAAATGCGCATACGCAAGTAAAGTGGTGAGAATGCTTGTTTGGAGCGCTCGATCAGGGCTGCGAGAGCGAAAGGAAGCGAAATTTTAGAGCAGGTACTGAGTTTGACAGAAAAAAACTCGCGCTCGAGCGCCGCCAGAGAGATATACAAACCGCGTAGGCACCACCACATTACATTAGCAAAGAATCTGCGTTTAAATTTACCCTCATTTCCGCGTCAGAACACTGCTCGAGCGCTCTAGACAAGCGCGCTCACCTTTGTGGCGTCATACAGTATGAGCAGTAGCAGCCGTACTTGCTTCCAGTGCACGTGCAAGGCGTCCCCCATTTGTCTCCAATCAACCTTGTCCGATGCCAGCCACGGCCTCCACACGCCAACGAATATTCTTACCTTTGCTACCAACTTGCCTCAGTGTCCACCCTCACAAAACTTCTTCTTACAGTTCACTCAGTTACCCTGCCTGATCATCGATTACGTTTTCCACGCTTTATGTTCCACCAAAATTCATTTCCTCCCCTATTTCCGCTAACATATTCCGCACGAAAGCTTGTACTCTGTTTCACGCTTCTCTCTTTCCGCCACTTAAAGTTGCCCCTGTCACTTTCCTTTCCTTAATGCGTTGCGCTCTTATCAATTTTCATTCATTCATTCATTCATTCATTCATTCATTCATTCATTCATTCAAAATTTATTTCAGACAACGAAGAGGTTGCCCAGGGTGACGTGGCAAAAGGCATACATTGCCTGACGAGGCCACGCCACCCGGATGACAGGCGGCACCACTGGCTACACAAAATCAAGAAGAGCATTACATAATAGAACACACTTTCAGTATTTTTACACAATATATTAAGACATCTTTACAAAACACTGGCTTTACAAAACACACACAGCAAACATTAACCAGAATTCGACCAGAGCAATATTTACAAAACATACACTAGTGAGAGGTATACGTTAAGTTTTTATCTTTAAGGTTCATTTATGAGCATTGCTTTAATTAACATTTTGTATTTACGTATAGAGGGGGTAGTGCGTGCAGTATCCAGAATAATAGGGTATTGGTTAATTAAGTCAGGAATTTGCCATCCTAACCTCTGAAAACCATAATTTGTGCGTACACGAGGTGTTTCCATACATTGTTTTCGAAGTTCGTGTGTGCTAAGTTTAGTGTGATAGGTGGTTTCGAAGGTTATTTTGTCTAGTTTGTACTGGCGTAATATTTCGAGACATAGTTTGTATGTGTGCAGTTTACTTATTTCTAATATTCCATAAGACCTAAACAAAGGCCGGCAGCTGCGCAATAACTGTATTTTCCCAACAGCTCGTAATGCCCGCTTTTGAATTGCAAGGAGGGAATCTCGATTTGTCTGCGTCGTCGTTAACCACACAAGGGAGCAGTAGCTTAAACGGGAATGTATTAATGAATAGTATATTTGCCGCTTTACGGACGCCGGGAGTTAATATCTCAGTTTGTTTAAAATGCCAACCGCCCGACAAAGATCACTGCGAAGCTGATCAACATGCGAGTTACAAGAGAGATTTTCTTGAAACAAAACACCTAGAAAAAGAATTTGTGAGCACTGTTGCAGCTGAGTGTTTTCAAAGTTTAAGTTTCGCCTTTTCGTTAGTTTCCTGTTTTCAGCTTCACGCCTGAGAAAAGGGGAGCTGAAAATTGAAAACCCTCCCTCTCTCCTCAGCCGATACTCAGTGTAATTCAACGACGCAGCTAGCGCGACGCCAGAGCCATCGCCAGGCCTAACGTAATAAAAAGCAGAAGGTGCTGGCAGCCAGAGTGTGTACGATGCCAGATACTTCGAGCGGCCGAAATTGGAGCTGAGAGGAACAATTAAGTAGGTACGCAATACGTGCGCGCCAGTTGTAGTTCTCCTAGTGCTATGGTCGACGACGAAGCTCTTGCCAACACCACGCTATGTTCTTAACTGGGCTAGTTGGTATGTGCATTCCGACATGGTAACTAGCGCTAACAAGACACGGACATTCTTATACGTCTTTGTTTTTTTTATGCGGACACTAACAAGTGTGTACACATGATATATTTCAGACGTGACATGGCTTTCTACAACGGCGACGTACTTGAAACATGGGTTGGAGGTACGCTGGTTTTCTTTAAAGTACGCGTGCAATATTACTATGCTATTGCACTCCTGCATAGACGCAAGTAGTATCTTTAAAAAAGCAGTGTATTATTCTTGTTGTGTATGCTGCTGAGAATATAGCGAGAGAGAAGCTCTTTAACGAAAAACGAAACAATTACCAAGCGTTGAAACAGCGCTGACATGCTGCTCGGCGTTGAGGAGGGGATTAAGGAGAGAAAAGCGGAAAAGAATGACTGCAGAAAATAAAGAAGCAAAATGACAAAACAGTATAAAAATACACAATAGCGTACTTTTCTGAATTTTGTATCGTTTTCGGTATTAGGCGAACCCACACACGCAACATCTCGGCCACTAAGTGAGCAAATCAAGTTTACTTGAGTTTAGACAATTTTGTCGCATATGCTGACGTTCTTGAGGTCGTAGACATTCACTATGCGCCTTGGCAGCATGTTTGACGGACTGCATTATAACGGCGTACTGAAAGACAGCAGCGCGTTAAACAAGGACACAAAGAAATAGACGCAAACGAGCGCTGATTAACTTTTGAAAATTTTATTTCGAAACAAGGAGTATCAATAGGCAGCAGTAAGGGTAAAAAAATGTGGATCGCTCCATATTCTCCGGGAATCAGTGTCACAAAGTAAAAGGATTATAAATGAGAGCGCAAAACTAGCTAAAAACGAAAAGAACCGACGCTGTGTAGAGTCCTGGCCGGTAAAAACATTAAAACAAGTAAGAACAGGTAAAAACAAGTTAAAACGATAAAACACGCGTGCAGAAGGCTGGGTAAAAGGGTTTAGATTCTAGAGGCACAAAAAAGAATAAACAAATAAAAAATTGAAGGGGGCAATTAAACTCCACCGTAAAAGCATGGCGTGACAGCGTTAATGGGTTAATGCATATATATGTAGAATTCGTCATTCTCTACTTAACATTCATAGATCCCTTGGGAGTTCTTATACCACTCCTCGTGCAGTGGTGCAGTGCTTAAGCGATGCGCCCCTTCCCTGCAAGGGCAGGTGCCGCAACCGGTGGGGCCTCTGAGACACAGGTTGTTCTCCCCGAGAAAACTTCAGCGACCATCATTACTATAACTGCCGCCTGCCAAGGTGCGCAGTTTGCTCACAATCTGGTGGGCACGTTGTGTTGACTCCACAAGGTCACGTGACCTAGGTGGCCCACCTTACACCCATGCTGCTTCTCAGGGGACTTGTGGATTTTTTTGTGAATTTTTGTTCACGATCTACGAGGCCGACGACGGTGTCGGCTTTTCTGCAAGTCGCGCTCTTCAATTCTATCCACATTAAAACGTCAAAGAAGGGATTGAAGGCCATTATAGAAACAGGAGAACAGCGAAATAATTATTCGTGAATGCAAGGACATGTGGAAAGGATTGAGCAGTTGCCATGTCACCCAAAATTCCAACTCCTTCCAAGACAGAGAAAGTATGTGCGGATATATTGGTCATTGGCATGATGAATCTCGAGTGCTGCTATGATTACCCGAGATAGCCTATCTTGTCGTCCGCTTATGATGACGCCTCTGCCTATTCAGCGCTCGTGCGCGTCTCTGTCTTCCCGTGTCTTTGTTTTGCGCTCTGTTTACTTTTGGTATGCAGTAACAACTAGCCCAACATATTGCTATTGTGATTAGAACCGCCTTCCATCATTATGCCCGTATTCCAATTCCTACCATCATTTAAGTCATGGCGCGTACATATCATAGGAGGCGCTGCTCAAGGCGTTGTCTGCTTTAGTTTCGTAGCTGGAATGAAAAAAAAATGACGCCGTTCGGTGTTTATCCTGAAAAAGAGGAGAGAGGAGGCAGAGTGCAGGACTTGCAAGCAGGCCTTCATTATAATAATTCAGAAGGAAAAGAGTTACTGATTGTGCGTCTGTTTTGCATATCACTCTAAAATTCAAGAATATTTTTAGCATCACTGCGGTGCGCACAGGACTGTGGCACGGTGAAAGCGATATGTAGATGGTTGGGACCTCCGCAATTCGTCGAGAACACCAGCGGTGTTCCAAAGGCCGCGTCATTGCAAAAACAAAACACTGCACGCGCTGTAGCTCAAACTGCTGTTCTTCATCTGTTTCAACAGCAACGTACCCTCTTGGCCAAACGTATTCAGGCTGTCCTAGTCGCCTTTTCAGGCTACCAGTAGACTAATTCTCATCTAGATGACAATATTGATGATAGAGATATGCAACACAGAGGTTATCATCGCGGCCGATAAAGGCTGGTAACACCAGCTTCACCGCTCCACAACCAGCCCGCATTTTGTTCGTGGTGATGGCAGCCGACAAGGTTACGTTAGGCAAAGACGCTTCGTCTGCTTGGCGCCCTGCATGCGAAGCCAGACAAGCGCCGCGTGCAGACGAAATGACGGCTCGCTCTTAAAACCGTCGCCTTCAAGCGCTCACCGCTGAACTTCCGCTGCGCACCTCTTCCTTTGCGACCGAATGCACATCTCCCGCAAGGCAGTGGCGCTCAATGGCAGCCGGTTTATGCCTTTTTTTCCAGTCGGAACGTTCAGACGCATCTGCTCGCGCAACACCACGCCCTCAGGCGCCATCTCTGCGCAGTGCGATATGAAGGCAACGGACTTGTAGGATTCGCTTCAGCTTAAAGAAGTAAATGGAATCTCGTTTCGCTCTATATCTCTTCTAGTGTCCATAGAAACTCGTCAGAGCGTAAAACTATGACGGTAAAGGATAAAAAAAACACTTCTGCTTCTCACCAGTGCACGACGAGTGATGAGTGCGATGCCGCTCTCGAAATGATTAACACAACAATGACGTCACGCATGACTGCCGCTGCCACTGAACTGCCATAGAATCAACGCAGGTAGCCTGAGTAGCCTACGAATGATTGGGAGGACCCGTGGAGGTGTGGAGGCGTACTCTGCATCAGGGTCCGGGATAGGGCCCCTGGCAAGAACTCGGTTGCCCAAATTGACTTTCGGCAGAGGGGAAAGTCCAAGGTAGAGTAGACTTGCCCCCTATCCGGCTGCTTTCGCGCTGCGGAATCAGTATTTGGGCTGTTGAGGGGCGCTTTTACTCAACACCTCAGCGTATGTGTAGTGTTCGCACAAGCGTGAGGATGAAGACGATCTATATGCGAATTCAGGACAACCTTCGTGTAGCAGCCAGCGCTGTAAAAGTATGCTATACATTCGAGACGTATGTTAGGTAACAAAGAATTGTAACTTTGTCTAATAAAATTGTCCTCCTCAATCAGGTTATGCGTACATTGGCGGGATGTGCCAGGATCAAAAAGTAGCCATGAGCGAAGACCGTGCGCCAAGCTTCTACGGCGTCTCCGTGTTTGCTCACGAAGTAGGACACACGTAAGTGCTAGGCTGACGCCTCCCATAAAAACGAGCGTTAGTTCTGAATGCCAAGTATTAATTTGACTAGCTAAAGCTACGTTAATTGTTTGAAACAGGTGCGGATCTGCAAAACTTATGATAGTTAGAGGAACAACTTACTGGAGGATTATGATATTGGGTGGTGCGAATTTTCACCGCAGCTGCTGAGATGTTTTAATTTTTTATATATTAAGGCAAAGAATTTTACAACGACATATATATGTAGAATTATAGACCAGACTTTGTATTTTCTTGGCAAACTTTCTGTTCAGTGTAACACTCTTGTCACTGTCCTTAATAGTCATGAAGGAAGCCTTGCGATCTGAGAAGTGGCATGCTCGATGTGTTGGGCCAGTGCCCGATTCTGAATGACCAGATCTATGCATGCATTTCGGAATGTGGTAACATCAGTGGGAGGAGTTACGGGGGAGTGGAGCGGGATCGCTGGATGCTGGCGCCGGCACTGCTGAGCCTCTCCTCGAGTTGTGCGTAAAGCAGCCGCGACAGAGGAAACTCATTTACCAGATTAATCGCTCATTGTGAAGAATCGCCTGAGTCAATTTTTCTGGTTTATCGTCGTCTTTGGCTGAGAGGCTGGCTGTGCACGCCATGCAAGCCGACTGAAGGGCGCCATCACCTCCTCCTTCCATGCTAACCACCTGCAACCCCCTGAGGATGGTAGCCACCCGCTGCTTACTACGGTCCTCAACGTGGACTCTTAGCCCAAGGAATTGGCGGCTAGAATCTGCGCTGTAAAAAATGCATCCAAACATTGGCAGTTCGATCTAAGCAAACCGACCCAAAAAGGCTATGCTAAGTTCTTGCGTGCCACTCGCGTAGCAAATTGAATCGGTTTATTCGTGATCCACTTCCACCAGCCTTCCGGATGTGCCAGATGTAACACTTCAAGTTGCGCCTTTTGGATGAACCACATAAGTGCACATAACCACATAAGTATTTTTGGCGTTCAATATTTTGAACCACATTTCCGATTAAGAAAATTTCAAAACTGTGCTGACCTTCGATTTTGCCAGCCTTCAATTATGCCGTATAATCTTGGCCCCTAAAATCTAAATGAAAAAGTTGATTAGTTAAATTTAATTATTCATATAATTATATACCTGTATCTGGTAGATAATGTCCGCAAGATGTAGAATTCACCTGCGCTAAGCGCATTGTCGTATCTCCCACGCCTTTTGAATGAAAAATCTGTACTGAGTAATTTGAAACATCCAGTTTATAGCTTTCATAGGTGCGAAAAACCACTGTACTCAATCGAAACCTCAACATTCATGCAGGTGTTCCCGAATCAGGGTGTAGAAGTGTCTTGTGTAAAAGCACTGGAAGATATCTGTTGCGGCTGCACAGCCACCATAGTCCTCCATAAAGACAGACAGAGTGTAGAAAGGCGCAACATAAGAGGCGGTTGCCGCGGGAGCTGTCACGAAGCAGGAAAGGTATGTGGCGAGAGCGGACGAATCGTCAACGGGAGGATTGTCTGCATGGAAGGAAGGGGGTTTGGCAAGACCATGGGAAATCGTAACCGGAGGAAGCTAAGCACGAGAACCACACGGAGGGTGGTAGGGCGAAAGAAGGTATGACAAGGGTATGGTGAGAGAAGGAGAAAGGCATGGGGAGAGCGTAATGCGCAAGCAGTGTGTGGCTGCCACGGAAACTGCCCGAAACGTAGTTACCCTGGAAGCAGGAAGGTTACCATGGAAGCAGAACGGCATGACGAGAGCGTCCGAAGGGTGGTTACCGTGAAAGTAGGCGGAAGAGTATAGCGAGACCGGAGCAATATAGCACGGTACATTTGCGGTGGCAGCTGCGAAGCGCGCCGCCTAAAGAGGGGGTCGTCAATGCCACCGCGCGACTAGTCGATAAACGTTGTTTGTGTGGAAAACCATGAAATGCGCTGTAGAACTATAGATATGACTTCACTCTCATTACCGCTACCTAAACAGATCATGAAAGAGCAATACCTTAACTGTGACTGAATCTCGCGTAACACAGTGGTAACCGTTCTGTCACTTTTTCTTTTTCACTTATATTTCGCATTTTCTAACCCCAGCCTAGGCTGCGCAGATGATGGATCCCCGCCGACTGTACCGGGGCTCAGGGGATCAGAGAAATGTCCAGGCAGCGATGGCTACCTGATGAGCCACACAAGGATAGGTGAAAACAAGTACCGATATTCGAGTTGTTGCCAAGAAGACATGAGAAAATTCGCAAGGTAAACCTAAACAAGCACAGAAATTAATCATCACCATTCAACTTTTAGTACCAGAGACTAAATATGAGAATCCACAGGAATGTTTTTTTTTTTGTTAAAGGTGAACCCAATCACTGCCACACAAATCATGCTCCCGGGCGTAAGGTCATATACAGGAATAGCCAGTCAACAGAAGTAACCGATTCAGAGGTATATGGAGAGCGAAATTATAAGTGCCGAGGACATTGAAGAGAACACAGAGTACTGGTCATAATATGCAAATATGCGTTCGAAGCCAGCAAACATTACCTCTCCACCTAACAGCGCCTTTTGCTGAAGGAGCGAGTTTCCACTTGAGGTTTAGTAGCGGCGCACACGACGGGTGCCTTAGACCCCGGAAAAGAGAAAAAGAGAGGCCGTGTGTGTGTGTGTGTGTGTGTGTGTGTGTGTGTGTGTGTGTGTGTGTGTGTGTGTGTGTGTGTGTGTGTGTGTGTGTGTGTGTGTGTGTGTGTGTGTGTGTGTGTGTGTGTGTGTGTGTGTGTGTGTGTGTGTGTGTGTGTGTGTGTGTGTGTGTGTGTGTGTGTGTGTGTGTGTGTGTGTGTGTGTGTGTGTGTGTGTGTGTGTGTGTGTGTGTGTGTGTGTGTGTGTGTGTGTGTGTGTGTGTGTGTGTGTGTGTGTGTGTGTGTGTGTGTGTGTGTGTGTGTGTGTGTGTGTGTGTGTGTGTGTGTGTGTGTGTGTGTGTGTGTGTGTGTGTGTGTGTGTGTGTGTGTGTGTGTGTGTGTGTGTGTGTGTGTGTGTGTGTGTGTGTGTGTGTGTGTGTGTGTGTGTGTGTGTGTGTGTGTGTGTGTGTGTGTGTGTGTGTGTGTGTGTGTGTGTGTGTGTGTGTGTGTGTGTGTGTGTGTGTGTGTGTGTGTGTGTGTGTGTGTGTGTGTGTGTGTGTGTGTGTGTGTGTGTGTGTGTGTGTGTGTGTGTGTGTGTGTGTGTGTGTGTGTGTGTGTGTGTGTGTGTGTGTGTGTGTGTGTGTGTGTGTGTGTGTGTGTGTGTGTGTGTGTGTGTGTGTGTGTGTGTGTGTGTGTGTGTGTGTGTGTGTGTGTGTGTGTGTGTGTGTGTGTGTGTGTGTGTGTGTGTGTGTGTGTGTGTGTGTGTGTGTGTGTGTGTGTGTGTGTGTGTGTGTGTGTGTGTGTGTGTGTGTGTGTGTGTGTGTGTGTGTGTGTGTGTGTGTGTGTGTGTGTGTGTGTGTGTGTGTGTGTGTGTGTGTGTGTGTGTGTGTGTGTGTGTGTGTGTGTGTGTGTGTGTGTGTGTGTGTGTGTGTGTGTGTGTGTGTGTGTGTGTGTGTGTGTGTGTGTGTGTGTGTGTGTGTGTGTGTGTGTGTGTGTGTGTGTGTGTGTGTGTGTGTGTGTGTGTGTGTGTGTGTGTGTGTGTGTGTGTGTGTGTGTGTGTGTGTGTGTGTGTGTGTGTGAGAGAGAGAGAGAGAGAGAGAGGGACCATAAACCCCAAGCAAGCGCTGCACCAGGGATTCATTTTTTGCCCGGAAAGCTCAGAAAGAATCTTCTGGTTTCGTGCGTTATCCTGGTAGTCGAGGGAATTATGTCTAGAACAGCTCCGGTCCAAGTTACCTGGTTTGCTTCAATCGTCCAGGCCAGCCTGAACGTTTAGATAAGGAGCTGGACGCGTTGCTAGTATAGCCTGCCATGTGTCCCGTTATGTTTTCTCCGAAGTCCTTGTCTAAGCATTCGAGCAGGCTTCAACCCTTCTTGGAATGCATGCAGGTGAGTTAAGTTGGCTAGAGTACGCGGGTGCTTGAGAGGGAGGAGGTGTGGAGTGGATGCGTTAAAGCTCCGCTCCAAACGAAGAACAAAAATTCTGCGACTTTTTACCGAGCTTCTTATTATTTATTTATTTTTCAGAAAGGAGAGCTCGAAGTGTCTAACACAAACAAGGTTCAAGAAGCGCATAGTTAAAACTGGTCTCCCAGGCGCCCACACGACGCAAGAGGAATTTTGCAGAAGAGTCTACCCATATGTGTTAGGAGTACACTATGATAAGGTATTTATAATAAATTAGTACACAACGTCATGTGCCTTTCCAAATTCAAGTAAGACGCCCGGTTTTATTTTTGTGACTTACTATTCGTTTTCTTAGGAATATGGCGTGCAAGACTGCCGAGTTCGGTGCCAGAATGCAACCGACCGGTATACGATCAGCGTTGTGGACGGCACGTCTTGTGACGTGCTTAAAAACGTAAGAGAAGTAAGTGCGTACATCCTTGCTAGCATGTTTCGCAGGGATCTAGGGCTGATGTACTTTAAGCGTTATAAATTTTTCTGTGCGCAAAGATCTGATAAATTGACCATGGCCAAATAGTGGTGAGCCCTTAGAAAATAAATGAGAACAACGCTGTGGCCTGTCCCATGGCGTGGAGACGTGGTTGTGCCGGTTCTTCTGAAAAGTGACCGGCCTTCCTCCAATGAGCTGCAGTTGTCGACTTTCAGACTTCCCCTCAAGTCCACACAATCACAGAGGCAGTTTCCAAATCACTTGTGTCGCTGCAAGTCCCGCAACGTGGCGTTAGAGGGAACAGTCGCACAGGTCAAGGAATTCTTGCGCATGTTTCGGTTCATGACAGACATAATACGCCCAATCTGCCAGAAGGTTTGCTGATGTGTGCATTTGAACTTTTATGTGGCACATCCTGCATGCTAAATTCGAGTCAAATTGGTCTCCAGAAAGTTATTTTTTTTTTGTAAAAAGGAACAATTATTTATGCACTAAACCTGTGTGTGCGCAGTTGAACACCGTTCTCTTCGAGAGGCTCACTGCGAGTATGTTGCATTGCACATTTCATCAGTGGCAAGATAATCATTCCATAATCTGTATTTTTCTCGCTTTAAGCCATTGGCTTCTTAAAAACCTAGAAAATAACGGGACAATTTCAAAAGTTACTAGAAGTTACTGCGCAGCTATCAGTAGTTAACCGCTGTTGACGACTCGTTATTGACTCCTTTCTGCTTAAGTAATAAATAACGGGCCCTTCATATCATTGTATATTTTTCCTTGCACTTTGCTTTTTTTCTATTATTCGTCTTTTTTCAGGGATGAGACATACCCTAAGATAATATAATTCCTTCAGCCCTCCCATTCATTCATTTGTGTGTGTCATCCTCTTATCAGCCGCAATGCACCACTGATAACTGCCATTTTCTCCTTCCCAGCACTGCGTTCTCGGGAAGTGTGTCGAGTTCAAGAGACGGCTATTACGTCGCCTGAACACAACTTTAGATATGTTTCTGAAATCTACTGTTCGACGTAAACCAGCAAAATAAAATTCGTTGAGATTTTTTTCCCTATTGTATCTTTTTATTTATGTAGGTTTTGCAACAAAAGCATTTTCTTAAGCTTTGGGAGGCACTAAGGCTGTGGCGTTCGGACGCTGAGCCCCAAGACAGCAGGACCGAATTCCGGCTGCAGCCGCCGCATTTCGATACAGGAGAAAAAGCAAAAGTGCCCGTGTTTTGTGCGATGTCAGTGCACGTTAAAGAATCCAAGGTGCTCAAAATTACCCCGGGGATCTCCACTACGGCGTCTCTCATGTGCACCCCTGGGACGTTAATGCCCACATATCATCGTTAATATCCCGACGTTGCACGGGGGCTAGAGGCGCGCCTTAATGGAGGGATTCAGAATAATTTAACATCTGGAGCTCTTCTACATGCACTGGCAATTCAGAGCCCATGAACTTATTCGTGCGGCGTATTTGCATTTCGCCTCTACATGAACGTGGCCACTGGGACCGGGATTCGATCTCGCGGCCCTGAATTTTGTTTAGGTGAAATTTTATTCCCCCGGGGCATCAATGATGGGTGAAGGTGTGATGAATGATGTAGTAGAGATTAAATGAATGAAAAAAGTGACCCTGAAATAGGCTGCTAAATTCCATAGCCAGTAAGCCGTTTTTTCATGTTTCTTCAACAAAGAGTAGAATATGACTTTAAAAAGGCCACAAGCAACCTCTTCGTTCACCATAAGAAGCCGTTCAGGTTTGATGCAGTTCCATTCAATCGTAGATGGCGAAAAATGTTTGATAATTGGCGGTACAATAATTTCCTTCTGGAATCTCTTAACCAGACCTCTCTCGTCTTTTTCCTCGACTTGCTGCTCCGAAGTAGAGGTTTCTTTACCAAGCTCGTAACCTTATCGCCCCTTCTTTCAATTGTATTGACAGCGGCGGGATTCTATCATCCACACTTTACAATTATGCAGTTCCTGCTATTTTCGTTATTAAGCAAGGAGACAGTAACTGGACGACTCACTGCAATCTACTGCTTTAACAACTGAGCTATCGACCAGACCCAGTGCTTTCTTCACTCGTTGAGAAAAACGCTCTGACAAGTCAAATAACAACCAGCGACCTATGGATGACTGCAACCACAAAGCCCAGTCGTCACTCTACCAACTCAACTATCGACGGGGGACGAGACAAACAACCTCGCATTATCCCTGCAGGTGTAACTGAGAAGGGTTGCCGGGGAAAAAAAATTCATCCGTCGAGCTGGATTCTAACCGCTGGCTTATGGAGGACTGCAGTCAAAGAGCCCACTACAGTCCACAATTCTGCAAAATAAGCTGCTTTTTTTTTTTTTACTGCCGGTCTTTGACACAAAACAACCAACAATTCACGAGAGGTGCGAATGCATTACACATGAGGAGCACGGCTAATCAAAACCGCGAGTATAAACCCGTCTTGCGCAAAACACATAGAAGCGCCCGCGTTGCCTGCGAAGATTTCCAAGTCTCCGGCCAAGCACACAGTACTTGGCCCTCTGATAGCGGTCTGCCCCCGAAACGCGCAAAGAAATCGAATAGCGCTAGTCTCTCGCACGCATATAGAGGGCGTACCGCGATTACAAGATCCACAGTCTCATTGACGTGTCAAGAAAAGCAGTCTGAAAACCAGAAGAGTCCAGTTGATTCCAGGTGCCACAGTACGAAAGTGGGGCCCAATTTCTGTTTATTTAACAGGATTCTCTAGTTACGCTGAATGCTGAGAAAGTGGACTACCCAAATTCGACCGCACAGAAATAGTAATTGTAAAAATCATAGTTTTATTCTTTAGAAACTGCAGAGCCAGTAGTCAGCTTCAGAAGAACTTCATGTGCGCTTTTTGCAATAACATTTGAGCCTTCCAAGTATTCCAGACAGACAAACAAAGAGCCTGAGCTTTTATACATTTTATAGGGCGCTCTCTCTCCTATTACATGTCAACAACAACGCTAAATGAACACTGGGAGAGATAAGGCGAGTGGCACAAAGTGCTTTGGACGCAAAACGGACATAGGTTTTACAAAAACGTCTAATGTATACACCGCCAAAAACGTGGCCACGTTACGACCGGGGCGACAATTGCAGAAGTGCAATATGTAAGGCATGCGTGGAATGCAATAGCTGGCAGTTTTCGTTTCCATTTGAAAAGAATAAGATAGCCAGCATATCTAATAAAAAGGTGACCTGGAATTTTACGTTCACATAAAATCATCAATAAGAAATGTTGCCTGACTTCGCAGAGCGTTGACATTCAAAGGATGCTCAGCCACAGCATTCCAAGACTTCGACAGTGTAAAGAGTAGTGAAAATGAAAGTTCATTCGGGAGAAAAAATTCTAGCCATTATATCCGCAGTTCGAGCGTTAATCGCCGCAAAGTTTATATGTACGTGACCGGGCTAAAATGTCCAAGAGCTAGAATTAATGCTTTTGCAAATGTCTGTAATAGCGGATCCGTAAGTGCACCGAAATATCGAAGTTTTTCATACAAGTAAAGACTTATGAGTGTGAAGCGACTAGATATTAGAAGGCAAAACATTTTTGCTGTAGATTAAGAGGGCTCCCAAATTTACACTGGAATGTGCGAGCAAAGTCTGGAATGTGTTGTAAAGCTGCGTCGCAGACAGGGCGGAATAGGCTGAACCTGCTCTGGCACTTCAGATAACACCAGGCGATAAGTAGTAAATGATCTGGTGTGAAATTCTCGAAGTTCACAAGCCTTGCATATTTAGAAGCGTCTCTCCTGAGCGCTACAAGTAGAACATTGACGGACAGAATGTCGATAAATGTGCTCGCGATATTTTCTTGCTCTGTAAACGGTACTTTTCCAAGACAGGCCATAGTCTCAAATACCCTACTGCTGGTAGAGTAATGTTCCAATATGAGTGCTCCAACAGCTTCCGCCACCTGTGCACCGAACCCAGCATACTTCACTGCTTTCGGAAGATCTTTGTCGTACACCGGAAAAGAAAAGGCAAGTGGGGAGAGTACGGAGTCTTGCCGGTTATGAATCATGGCGTACATGTCCATGGCGTCGATGACTGTTCTGCCAAGCAAGCCGCCTGAAACATGTTTGTGAGCTGTTATCTTCAGCCAATTTCCCACGAACGACGGAGTCATATTGAAAATCCCATCCTCCTGGCTTCCAATAGCACTTTCGTTCAAGGTGGCATCAGGCAGAACTGTCTCCATAAAAGGCCACTTGATGGTAGTCTTCCTCATGGCACCAGACGAATCCCAATCCTGCAAAAACCGTTCGTACGCACGCTGCACAGACAGCACGATTTTCTCGATGTCAGTGCGAGATTCTTCGCCTAAGGTGAGCCCAGCAAATTTTGAAAACAAGTTGTCGCCCAGAAGGACATAGACTCGTCCGAGACAGAAGGTACCATGGCGAAGAATGGCTTGCTCTTTGCTTCCGTAGTAGCCCGCAATAAGGTCAGAGTTGGCGAACAGGACGGCTACTTGCACGGTGCACAATGACACGTACGTGTGCAAATCTCGTTCACCGTATCGAAGGAGAAGGTCGAAGAAGAAGCTTCGTACAAAGTTGACCCGCCGGATAGACACTATAGCATGATTATTAACACTCACGTTGTACGCACCGAACGCTCTTGCCACGCGTGACGTAGTCATGTTCAGAGTCCCGACGTTCAGCCAGGAACGTGAAACAGGCACCCGGAGCACTCCTCGCGTTTCGGTGTTCAGAAGTATGTCAGACATGGCCTCCGATAATCGAATCATTTCACCGACGGTTACTTCTGCGCCTCCCTTACGTCTGTAGAATTTGTCGCGCAAGAGCTGAAAGTAACGCAACTTTTGAGAGTAGCTGCCAAGGCGCTTGTACTTCGAAGCGACGATCCAGAACGCGCTCCCCATGGCTAGCAGTATCTCGTTGCGCCCTACACTGGCTCCTAGCTATATGACAGCGTCCCAGCCGAGCACCAGAGACGTCGCGAGCAACAAGGTCAGGATGTCTGGCTGGCTGGCAGAATGAGGCCAAGTCACGCCTACTTTGGCCAGTGCTTCTTTGACGCTGCTCAAGTCGTCGCGGTCCCCCTTTCCAATGGCTTCACAGCTTGTGTAGAAGGCAGCTGCTCGATCTAGAGCGCTCTGTCCACTTCTCGAAACTTGAATGCGTCTCGAAGCGAGCGCCACCTTCTCGAGCGCGTCGTGGTAGATGGATTCGCGAACTGAGTAGACAGAGTTGCGCCAGCCATCACATACGTAGCGAGAGAAGCTGCGGCACGGGTCCATGGTTTTGTTCACTGAATCCCGAAGCATTCTTGAGTACTGCCAGCAGCTCTTGCTTCCGCACACATGCACTTTCGGCCAATCCTTGTTCGAAGTAGTTGCAAGCACGGCAATGATGAATAGCCCAAGCCCCCCTGCGATACCAAGGGCAGCGGTCCGAGGAAGTCTGATCCGGTAAACGTCACCTGGTAACCGTATGCTTCTCAGCCGAGTGAGCAAAACGTTCCCGCGGCCTTTTAGCATCCCACTTTCACGGAGAAGCAATGATGTAACCTTGCGCAGTCCGCGAACAACACAGGAATCGAAACGTCAACTTCTTCTTCTTTATTGACAGAATAATGCATCCCCTAAAACGGGTCCGAGTAGAAGAGGCAGAAAATACATAAAAAGAAACCAAGCAAATTACATCGCAGAAAATTACTATACCGGTAATAGGACACAGTAAAGAACAAGAAACAACAATGCAGCAAATCTCAGTAAGTAATTTTGTCAACGGCACTGATGCTGTTCAGTACGTCAGGCGGGAGTTCACTTCATTCATGTATTGTGCGTGGGAAAAGTGAGTATTTGAAAGCATTGATTCTAGCGCTGTATGGTGTTAGCGATTCCGTGTTCCGGTGACTTGTTAGTCGCATTGTGACTGGCTTAATAAATGAATCACTGATCATGGAGAGTTTTTTTTTATTTTGTAGTAAGAAAATAAATTTAAATCTGAATTTTTCTTCGTGTTTGCAATGTCTGTTGCTGTGCTGTGTCATTAGAGTAGTTGTAGAGTCAGTAGAGCGGTATTTAATAAAGGAAAATTGCAGATTTTTGCTAGACCATTTTCAACGCCTCGATGTTTTGTATGAGGGTTCCAGACGGTGCAATCGTACTCAAGTTTCAGTCTGATGATGGATGTGTAGGCTAAAAGCTTAGCACTAGGAGGGGCAGCTTTTAATTTCTGCCTAAAGAAGCAAACTTTCCGAAAAGATGATGTACATATGTTTGTTATATGCTTATCTTAGCTAAGATTATTGGTTATATTAACACCTAAGTATTTGTGTTCGATAATTTCCTAAAGCTGGTGATATAAAAAGTTATAAGAAAATTACGGACTATTTACTTTATTGGTCACAGTCATGACGACAGTTTTGTTGTTGTTAAGCTTCGTCTCCCATCGACTGCACCAGGAATGAATGTTCTGAAGGTTAGAATTAAGAAGGACTTGGTCTGGATGGTGAGTTCTAAAATGTTACTGCTGAAAACAAAACGGTTGGCTTGCCATAATTAATGTTAACCATTGGAAGAAGAAAACTGTCATTCTGCGAATATCTAGTCAGGTTAATGTTTTCAAGGCAAGGAGGCAATTGCAGTAAATACAGTGTCTTCAATACAAGCTCTGAATATGAGCGAAGCTTATTTTAACTGAAGTGGACTCAAGAAAGAAGAGTACAAAGTGTGTGTGTGTGTGTGTGTGTGTGTGTGTGTGTGTGTGTGTGTGTGTGTGTGTGTGTGTGTGTGCGTGCGTGCGTGTGTGTGTGTGTGTGTGTGTGTGTGTGTGTGTGTGTGTGTGTGTGTGTGTGTGTGTGTGTGTGTGTGTGTGTGTGTGTGTGTGTGTGTGTGTGTGTGTGTGTGTGTGTGTGCGTGTGTGCGTGTGTGTGTGTGTGTGTGTGTGTGTGTGTGTGTGTGTGTGTGTGTGTGTGTGTGTGTGTGTGTGTGTGTGTGTGTGTGTGTGTGTGTGTGTGTGTGTGTGTGTGTGTGTGTGTGTGTGTGTGTGTGTGTGTGTGTGTGTGTTCACACGCACACGCAGGCACACGCATGAAGTGCGATAGCATTTTAGGGCTGATCACGAGACTAATATAGTACCAAAGTGCGGCGGAACCGAAACTAAAGGTCTGAGTCCGCTTTAAGGCTCGTCGAAAACGCGTGCAGCGTTCCTCTGCCCGCACTTTTCATTAAAGCCTCAAAACAGAACGCACATCAAACGTTAGCAGTGTCTCGTTCAGGCTCTAGCTGAAGTTTCCACTTTTAATATCCGCCTTCGTCTCTCAATGCATGCCGCTATGGCGGTCCGCTACGAGAATCATTGGCACCCGCAACACCAGACACGTAGGTGGCGTCACGTTAAAGCGAGCACCGCTCAAAAGGACGACGGCATGCTGACAGAATGCGCTTTACAATAAAGAAGAAGAGATTTCTTTCAAACTTTCTTGTAAAAGGTGTCGCGTGATTTCGCTACTGTGGTAACCGATGGATCCCAAGGGGGAAAAAAGGCGCCACAGATATTTGCCTTATCGTTTATCGACTTGTAATTTCGTACTTTTTTCCTTCGATATCCTCCTCTTTAATCAGGTTACGCATACATCGGTGGTATGTGCCAGGAGAAGAAAGCTGCCATGAGTGAAGACCGCGTACCCAGCTACTACTGCGTCTCCGTGGTGGCTCAAGAAGGGGGTCACACGTAAGTGCAAAGCTCAGGCCTTCCACAAAGCTCACACTTTCTGTGACCCATGCAAAGTACATGTTGGCGCAAGCCAATGCTACGCGCTTACCAAGGAATATGGAGTTTAAAACTAAGGTTTTAAGTTTAGCTTTAAAACACCTTTCTTGGTGCATTCAGATTCAAGCCGCTGATGTGAAAACAATTATTCTGTCGATTCCAGCAGTACCGACCAAAGAAGCGATTCTTGGCTCCGTAACCCCACTTGCTTAGCAGACTTGTACGTAGCTCGTTGCAAGTAATTGATTGCTGGTAATAAATTACATTTTCGTCGAATTTTGCATTGCATAGTAAGCGCTGGAAAACAAGTTAGAGCGACAGTGGTAGAGCTGCGGGGAGGCCGCGCGTGCGAGGATGTTGTCCGCACATAGCCCGAGCGGCCTCTTGCCTAGCGTTCTGCGTTGCTTTAGAATTTCACCACGATGGCACAAATGAATGCCATGCACAGCGTACTTGGGCTTTGTTCCCTGAGAGCGCGAAAAAAAGCGAAGCGCGCCGCTTTGCGCGACTTCGTGCTCGTGTGCAAGGTTTTCGTATGTTAAAGCAAGCACTTGCCTCTCGCGCATACATCAGTGTCGCTACTGGTGTGTTCGCAAGAAAATGTGGATCAAATGCTGAAGATAACTTTGAAAGACAACTGCTCGTGAAATTGCTGAAGTATGTACTGCAAAAAATATAGACAAAGCAAGCTACACCTGCTCATTCTCGTCTGTGTATATTCGTGCCATACTAATAGAAGTGGATGAGAGAAAACGTAATAGTAATCGATTACTTATATGTAATTGTTGGTTTACTTTTCATGGGCTCTAATTGACCGATGAAATCAATTAAGCTACATTTCATATGAAATGATTGTAACTGCAATCCGTACTTGTTTTCTATAACGTGTACAAGAATATTGCACAGTAAGTTGTAGCGGACAGTATTGCACATACAGCCAGCTACATCTTCCTTGCAAGCAAATCATGACAATGATGAGATGGCACGCACATCAACTTGGCCGCATTTCTGGGATTTTTCGGCGTCAATTCAATGATAATCCGTTTAGTTTCTCGTTTACCATTCGTGGCACATTCTGGTTTTACAAGGACGAAGCAGACGCAAGAGATGGGCGCACCACTATGGCGTCACTAAGGCATTTGAGCGTCAATTAAACGCCCATCCCTTCGGTTTTCCGTGTTCGTTCTCCAGCTGACTCTCGGATATGCTGGGAACTGCAGTTTAAGCGGCATACTTAACTGTCGCGATCGCCAGGATCAAGACAAACAGTCGAACTTGCGCTGGAATTTGGAGCATCTTCGGCGGTCGTAGGTATCTTTTTCTTCAATACACAATGCAATATTGTTAGGTTATGGCTATTCGCAGGCAGAGGTATTTTGCCACACCAAGGACCGATGGTTTGAGACAGCAGCGATATAATACAATACCATAGTGTTGCGTTGTGTCTGCTCCGTTAGCGGACCCAACGGGTAGCGAAGAGCCGATGGTCAGAAGTCGGGCAGCAGGCACTCGGGCATCGCGTTTGACGACGATGCAGAGACGAGTCGAGCAACAGAGAAAACTAACAGAGATTTATTTACATGGTGATCGAAGCGATTTCGGTCCCACAATGAGCACTGCGGCTCGTTTTAAAGGGTCCCGTCTCCCCAGGTCCCTAGTTGGGGAACTTCGTTTAATTAAAAGCGTCCAATCACTACCCTTTTGGGTCACGTGTACTTTCTTCGGGAACCACCCACCGAGACGTCCCCGACACACCCTCGCCACTTCCGGCGCCTAGCCGTTCCTGCAGCAGCGATGACAAACACGAAAGGCGACCCAGGTGGAAGGAGCGAAAACAAGGCACAAGTCGAAGCAGCACTTGCGAACAGAGTTCCGCACAATGGAAGAGGAGGCGTCTTCAGAACGGCTGGTACACAGGTGGTGGGGCTCGCTGTAAACAACAGCAGCCGCGTCCGCCGCCGGGCACGGGCCACCCAACAGGACACCCAGACACACTCTCGCCGCCTCCGGCAACTGGTTGTAATGGGCTTTGCCACTTAGCGCACGACCCTCTCGGCGCCACTCTCCCGATGCACACAGTTGAAAACATACGCGCGCCGGGAAACCGAGGAAGCAGTTTGGAGCAGTTTGGCCTGACCAGCGGATGTCCGTCCGAAACCCACTGTCCCGAGGCTCGGGATATTTCGAAACGTAACAATAGATACAATACATCCGACAGCCAGATTCGTAGTTCTTTTCCGTTTTCTATATTTAATCCTATTCTTGCTTTTTTCCATTCTAATCTCTTTCCTATGTTTCAAGCTATATTAATCATATTGCTGTGCTCGTTCATGCAATTTTTCTGTAGTCTTTTCACGCTATCAGAACACCTATATTCTCTTGCTCGTCTGTACTGCTGGTATGTCGATTTATTTTACTTTCAAGATTCCTAAACTCAAGAGCTTCTACAAGGGTGACCATGTCCTCTTTGATACATCACTGTATAGCTCTACAGTCTACTAGAACATTTTTAATGCTTTCTACATTGCTCTAGCATGCTACATGCTTTACGGTGTGCAGTCGCGACAAAATACCAAGCGGGGAACAAGGAAGTAGTCGAATGCAGGCCGCTCGGGCTTGCAAGTGCAGGATTGCATGTGCAGGCTTCCTCCCACGCGCGGCTTCTCCGCAGTTCAACCGGTCATTCTAACCTGACGTAGCGCGAGGGAATTATTCGCTACGTCAGTGTTTGCAGTCAAGTTCGAGTTCTCGAAGTTACACCGCTGGTTACGACCAGTTTTCGGGAGAAAAATGTAACAAATTACTGGTAATCGACTACTGGGGCAAAATAATTGGATTACCGAGTACGTTACAACTAATAAAAGGTACTTAGAAAACATAGCGCAAAAAGGACACGGACGACACAGAAGTGGACAGGACAGGCGCTATACTAGCCCAAACCAAGCTACTGTTACATCTAATAAAAGGTAATCTGTGTATTACCGAATTCAAAGAAAATTTTGTTTATCACGGATAATCAATTACTCGGAGCGCGTTACGAACAATACTGCACCAGAGACAGCTGCAGAAATCTGTACATGGCGGCGTAACAGGCACTTCGCTTTTGCGCAATTTTCTGGCTTATTAAAACTTTTTTTTTCGTTAAACTGGCATATTTGCTATTACGCGACGCTCAGTCTAGCCTTACATAGTATTGCCCTTGAGTGTCCGTTTAAAAGCTATGCAACGATTGGCCCACTACCAGTGACACTGGCGACGGTATCAAATATTTCTGCGTAAAGCTTCACTCAGCACAGGCACACTGCCCTTTTGTGAAGTAAAAATAATGCTTTACTTGAGCCTGCTGCCACTTTCCGAAGCGGCAAATGAACAAGTGGCAAATGCGGGAGTTAATTTTTCAAAATTGCTTCTGTGCGATAATAGCAACCATGAAATTTGTTTATTCACCCTTCTTTTTTCTACATTCCCGGCCTAGGCTGTGTAGATGATGAATCCCCAGCAGTAAATCTACCGCCCGAGCACACAGGCTCAACAGACTGGCCAGCCAGCGATGGTTACATTATGAGTTATGACAGGAAAGGCGAAAACAAGTATCGGTTTTCGAAATGTTGCCTAGTGGACATGAGAAACGTGATTAGGTAAAGTAAAGCAAGTTTTAACTTCGCCACTGGCATTCAGCATATAGGTTCTAAAGATCGAACGCGAACATTCAGACTGAATACCATTGATGTACCCACCCGGTCACAAAAACTAAACGGAAATAACTTCTTTATATTAAATGTTTGAAATTCCCGCCTTTGTTCTTGTTTCACTTATGTGTCACTAGATATATCAGTAAAACGTAAGTTAAACTAACAAAAATATGGCACTTAAAACTGCTTACGTGTGGGAATACGGAAACTTTACTATCCCTGGGTGCATTTTTTACGCGAATGTTTGCACATGCATTAAAGTTCTTTTCTACGAGTTTATGAAAGCCACAGCGTCGTACAGCGTTCGTAGTGGTGTCCACGCGCGTCTGACACCACCTAGAATGATGTACGATGAACGGTTACGTCATAATTTCGGTACTAATGACTGAAAAACTGGCCCCATATGAAGATCGGCCAGTGGCGACCATATATAGACGAACGACATGTTTAGAATTGTTTGAAGTGGCGGTGCTCGGCTTGCTGTGTGAATCTTACGGCCGCTTGATGGCGTCACTCTTTTTTTCCTTGCCATCGCTGAGATTTTCTGTGTCATCAGCGAGTGCACGCACACGCTGCCGGCTTCTCTCCTAATAGGACTAGAAATTCTTGCGCATTAAAATGGACGACCCCGAAAGTGATACATTGAATGCTCTAGAGCTGTACCTAAGGAAGTCTATAAATGCTTTTGGGATCGGGTTCGTCGCACATTCTATAGGACAGGACATGCTGATAATCATTCTCTTGTAGGCTGGAATGTCAGAATTTCTATAAAAAATTCAATAAACCGCTACAACGTTAGTTTTCTTGCCTTCTATTACTAGCCAAGCATAATTTATCCGCATGTGTTATGTCGGCTATGAAGCGGTGCTTTGGAATTGGAGATGAGTGCAAAAGGTCTCGGGCGTTTCTCTTTTTTTTCCCCCCAATACTCTCGCCATTCATTGTTCCAGCCAGGATCGCTGGAAGTGCTTGAGGAAAACGAAGTCTAAGAAACACATAGTGAGCACCGATCTTCCCGGCGCCCACGTGATGCTACAGGGATTTTGCACAAGAGTCTACCCCTATCTTAGAGGAGTAGACTATGATGAGGTAACGCAAGAGTTCCTACCCCATTCATAGATTTTAAAAAACTTCGAAACACAGAACCCTTCCAAACTGCAAGTAAGACATACAGTTTCAATCTCTTGACCTTCAATTTCATTTCACTAGGAATACGGCGTGCGAGACTGCAGAGTTCGCTGTCAAAACACTAAATACCGGTACATAATCAGCGCTGTGGACGGCACGACTTGCGACGTGGTTAAATCCGTAAGAGAAGTACTTTCTTACAATCTTCGTAGTTTGTTGCGCATACATGTAGTGCTAATGCATATTATGTACTTCAAATTCTTGAATGCATGTGGATTCTTACTACAAGCGTGGAAGTTTGAGATCAAACTAAGTTTATTCAGCAGCGCAGTTGGATGCTGGGAACAAGCCGAAAAGCCAAAAAAGTCTTTTGCTTGACGTTAGCCGTGTACCCGTTACAGACGTTATAATGGTGGTAACAGACAATAGTGGAAGTATCAGACGATTTTCCCACGATCCTTTGCGTTGATTCCAGAAGTGCACTTAACCCATTCACTAGACAATATCAGCGTTGTCTAAAATGATTGTGTAATAATCGGTAGCTCTCTTTGTTCACCGTTTCCTTATTAAATGCATCGTGCAGGAGTAACAATCACAATTTCATTTCGCTCGACATTACATTTTTACGTTATATTTTGTTCTTTATTTTCTCACGTCACGGACCAGATGTATTCTCCGAACAGAAGCAGCTCACTTCCGTACTAGCATTCATTCGCCCTTTTCATTCGCCCTCTTTGTCGCTGACCACCAACTGCCGTTTCCTCCTCTTTCACAGCATTGCGTCCGGGGAAGATGCGTCAAATTGTCGAAAAGGAAATTACGTCGCTTGAACACTACCCAAGATATGTTTCTAAATTCTATTGTTCGACACAAACCAACACAATAAAGTTCTCAATAATTTTTAGCCTTTTTTCTTATCTTAAATAAATTTTTTCTTATCTTAAATAAATCTTAAGCCATAAGACGCGACAGTATTTTCAACGTCGGGGCGCCAGTTGTGCCGACTATGCCGTCTGCAGTCGCCTCACGCTTGTTGTCGGCCGTTGTAGTTTCGGCTCAGGGTGTGGTCCGCGGCCCCTTGTAAAATTGAAATTTTTTGTAATACTTCATCTGCAAAACCAATTGCTCCCTGTACATTACGCAAAAAGCCAAAATAAATATTAATCTGAAGAGAGAAAATTAATATGAGGGAAAGTAAAGTAACGTTGAACAGTCGGAGAAGGGAACAACAGTTTATGATAGGCAGCGCAGTATTGGCTGTGGTCAATAAATCACCATCATCAGCAGCAGCCTAACTACTTCCACTGCAGGAAAAAAGCCTCTCCCAATCGCCTCCAATTACGTCCATCTTGCGCTAGCTGCGGCCACCTTATCATTGCAAGCTTCTTAATCTCATACGCTCACCTCACTCTTGCCGCCCCGTGCAACGTGTTCCTTCTCTTGGAATCCACTCTGTTACCCTGAGGGACCATCGGATATCTTCCCCTCACATTAAATGCCTTGCTGATGATGATTGATGATTATGGGTTTTTATGGCGCAAGGGCATCTACAGCCAAAGAGCGCCATGACACAAGGTATTTTCCATTTCGCAAGGTAGGGTCAAAGACCCATTCCCCAAGCATTTCACCCTAAAGACGCCGAGCGCCAGACCAGGGGAAAGCTTGTACCCATTGTATCACCGGTGGGTACCCGGCGGCACTGGGGATCGAGCCCCGCACCTCCCGCATGCGAGGCGGATGCTCAACCACTCGGCCACCGCTGCGGTGACCATTTAGTCTTCTTAACTTCCACTAGAATATCATTATTCGTGTTTGTTGTCTGACAGCCTGCTCTCTGCTCAAGAAATACGTTTGTTAAGCCAACTGTTGGCCGCAGATCCCGACCATGAGAGTGAAGTAACTCGGTGAATAAGAATCAGGTGGAGTACATTTGGCACTGTCTAGACTACCACACAAACTCCAGCAGACTCCCACTTCACAAGCAATGAAGTGACCCGTGAAGGCGCTCAAATCGGGTTAACTCTTGAAGAAATTGATTTGGTAAACACAAAAAAGAAGGGAAGATGAGGAGGGTTTGCCCACTGGGTTTTCTAGGCAGTGACCTCGTCTGCCACTGCTCCCCAGTTCAGAAAACCAAATGAAAAGGCGCATTAAACTACTTTGGGAAGTGAAGACACACAATCAAAAACGATCCTGGAACAAACAGCTTCCCGGCCGAACAGTCGAGTGAAGGTCCTTCAGCGGTTTCTAAGATACTTAATTGAATTGCCCGCTCGCTTTAGCGGTAACACAGAATCGAGCAGATGCGGAACGCCTTTTTGAAGAACCGACAGCGTGTGCTCGCTGATAGCTGAAAGAGCGCAAGTAAGTCAGCGGTGCTCTGTACTTTAGTGTGTGAACACATTTGTGCAAATGAGCCTTGTCAGGAGTTCAATGCTCCACTAAGAACGCCGCAGAAGTTCAGCCCGCTGGGAAATTTTGCTCTTTAGAACCTGCAAGATGGGCCGGGCCGTTCATTATTTCTCTTCAATCAGAGAGAAAAGTGCCATTTAACTTTTCCTATATCGCCCAGCGTGGTCATTGCACTGTTAGTGACGCCGATCAAACTCGGTCTACAAAAAGCGTAGTTAAGATTCCTCTCATTTTGCGTCAAAGAAGAACTATCTGGAAAGATTTTGGCAGACGTTTTGGGCAGCAGGACATTGTTCTCGAGCGAGAACAATGCAGCTACAACACACACTCCAAAAATTAAGTAAATAAGTTTTAAGTAGTTTTTATTTCACTACACGCCATTTCCCTGCTTCATCCGTGTAGCTGCTAGAATTCCACAAGCGTACTTCACCCTGCAATAATGAACAGAAAGCCGGACATAGGCCTTCTATGTAGTGGCCAGACCCCGGCCCGGGTCCATAACTTCAAGCCCGGGACCGGCCCATGTCCTGTGAAACAGCGCGTTTCCCGGCCCGGCTAGAGCCCGTAAGTGCCCTACCCTGGACAAAATGTCCCGCCCCCTGGAGGCATATCCCTTCAACCTAAGATTAAAATTAAGCTTTTCGCTCTCTCCCCCCCGAATTAAGCCGGGTGTGAATGGTATCGGCCACTGGTGCTCGCGTACATGACGCCAACAACCACGAGTAACGGAGTACCTTGATACACCGCTCGATACCCAGGATCTTCGTTTGCTGGCGTGCACAACTACTACCGCGAATCCTCGTCATTTTCCCAGATTAACCTATAGACCTCGTGGTCGAGCCAGCGGCGCGGGTTTCAACAATTGTATATCCTGCCGCCTTTTGGCGGCAGCGAACTTAGCTCGCTCTTGATGCCCAACACCGTATAGGGTTAACGTATAGGGTTAGCGTACTATATAAGACAGGATGTTCTAGCTCGAAATTTGCACATCTGCTTTCTGCTGTGCATCGCAAAAAAAAAAAAACAGGATATGTAATAGGTATTGCCGGGATTCTGGTATGGTAGGATTACACTTCAAATGCAGAAATGCATTATGCGTCTATATTTCCTTTCTCGTATCCGCACATTTCCACACCTCCGTCCACCCGCGAACGGACGCGTCACTGGGTTGACAACAAAGCTCCTCTGGATAACAAATGGCGCAGCCCTGTCTTTATAAGCCCACGTAGGTATGAGGGTAGGTTATCGTTGTTATCCAGAACGGAAGCTTGGAAGAGAATGAAGATAGAGAAGTAGCAGAGGAAAATTAAGACAGCCTCAATGTAGTGCATGGGCCTCTATCGCTATCGACAGAACCTCAGGCTTTCCATCTTCAGCGTCCTCCTGCGGTCACTTCCCTGCTTTATTGCTGGTGGGCACATCTGTCACGTCCTTGTCGCCATGTCGGGGACCAATAGCAACTGACGCCCAAGGAGCCTTGGTCTTTTCACGCCATAACGACTGCTGGCAGCGCTTCTTGTTGCGTGTGTACATGTTGAGCTTGTCTACACTTGACCAGAGAAACCATGGCTTGGAATTTCTGTTCTACTGAACCGTTACATGTCGCCTCTGCAGCGTCTGCGTGTCAACCTCGTCCGTGACAAGGCCGGACAAGTGATTGTTCAGTGGTACGGCTGCACTGGCGTGCGCGCATGCGTGCGTGCGTAGCTGCTATCTTCATGCCCGTACCGGCGACTCATGCCGCACCGCGGGACCTGGCACTTATGGCGAATGTGGCCCGTAGCGTTGCATCGACGAAAGAGGGGGGCCCTGCACGATAAAACCACGACAACGAGCTCGGCAGAAACACTGATTTCTTAGGAAAGGTTCTCCGGCTTCACGCCAGGCTTCATTTTCAATAAAAACAATTACGTTGTCGACATTTTGTTCGCTACACCCTGAACGCGCCACCGTTCCTTGGTGACTTCGCTCCCTTTGACGCGCGTACGGAGCGAAGGCAAGCGCCTTATGCCTTCGTCATGCGCGTTGTATACCAACCGGTGCGATTTGATGCGAACGTCCTGGTTCACAGGGTAGATGACAAGACATCGGCGTTCATTGACATTCACTTAGCGAACAAAGCAATTTTCATCACTGCTTCAATAGTTGGGAACTGAACAGCCCACAAGTTGGTCATTCCAAACGGCCAAAAGCGGTAACCTGGGGAAGCAGCATCAGCCGAGCCAGCGTTTCCCTGAAATCCTCGACCCAATAAAGGCACGCCGGCATGTCGGCCGGTAACCGGAACTGGCATCATTGCGCTTCTCTCGATTCTACTTCCTGCCACCGGCGTGTACGGGCGAAGAATCATGAGCTCCGGCGGAGCGGCGACAGCGGCCCTTGTCGGCCGCGGAAGCAGGCTAGATGGAAAAGACGATAACGACTGTCAGATTATTTTTCCACAGCTGCCCACTGGACGTGTTGTTTTAAACTCGGTTTTTGTGCATGGTGACGTACGAGCGAGGCCCTTCCGTGTCGATGATTTTCGAGACGCCCTGGCCCACGCCGGTATATCGTCCGACGTGATGGCCTCGGGGGACTACCAAGTAAACCACATCTGAGCGGTGACCCTGAGTAGAGTGGAGGCAACCAAGCGTCTTCTCGCACTTCAGGAACTTCAAGTGAAAGCCCGTCGATGCCTCATTACCGACCCCGAGGGCCAGCAGGTGAGACTACGACTCCATTGTCGTGACGGAAGAAGATATCAGGATGGCCTTCGCGGCTTTCGGGAATATCGTCGAAGTCGTGAGCGCTGGATCCTTCAACGAGTCCACGACAAGGGGTCGACGGCAAGAGGCATGTTGTTGAAGCTGAAGGTAGGCATGAAAGTGGACGGCCTCACGCACCAGATACGCGTAGCGGGGGAATTTGCCCTCGTTGTGGCGCCAGGAAGGCGAATGCAGTCTCTTCGCTGCCGAGGCACGTCCGCGGGATTGGAAGGTCCCACGGTGTTCGCACTGCAGATGGTTTGGCCATGCTGACCACGAGTGTGTGCGCACCTACACAGCGGCGACAGGGGCCGTCGTAAGGGACGAGCCGGATGATATGGTGATGGATGTGGTCGAAGCCGACGCTGCCGCCAAGGGTGCCGGAGGTGCGGAAGGACGTGCATCGATGGATTCGTCGGTGCCTACTGAAAAAGAGAAAAAAGTGAATGACAGCCCGGAGATACCGCCAACAGAGAACGTGGCACTGCGGTCTGGGATGAAGTCGTGGGAGAAAGGCGGAAGCCCACCGCTGGACAAGCCGCCGGTACCAACGAACAGCGCCAACGTAACCAGTGCTACTGGACCGGCGAAACGTACCCACGCTCAGACCGACAACGACTGTTACTAATGCCGAGGAGCCGCCTGCCGAAGCACCCCAAGGATGGGGAGCTCATTTCAAGCCGCGGCCAAATGTCGCGGTGGCAAGGGGGCCCGCCGACAAGCCGCCACCGCAGCAAAGTGATGCTGGACCGCCGAATGACCCGGCGCAAATGGAGGCGTCTAGCGGAGGGCCTCCTTGCCACCGCGACATTTGGCCGCGGCTTGAAATGAGCTCCCCGTCCCTGGTAGACGCGAAAGGTAAGCACTGTGCTTCCGGTTTCTTCCTAAACTCTGAAACTGGAGCCATCCCTGTGACATATTCAGTCACAGTAGAACATAGGCCATTGTGGCACTACAAAGGCCTATGTTCTACTGTGACTGAATATGTGCATATATGGTGACTTCTGGAGTGGACTGTGTGGATTGATTGTGTGCATAGATGGTGACTGCGGGAGAGAATGTGTGCTATTATATGAGACTGTGCGCATAGCGGGGTAGATGTACAGGCTACAGAACATTGTTAATATAGAAGGGACGCTACGGTGGAGCAATTGCTGGCAGAATAAGCAAGGCTAACCCCACCTGTAGCATTCAACACCTCAACTCATCTCCATCCCTAAAATTTGCCACGCTTAACGTGCGGGGACTGAGTGGGAAGAGAAAGCAGAGACAGGTGCACCACCTTCTGACTGACAGAGACATAGATGTGCTATCCCTTCAGGAAACCAAAGTAGAAAGGGGATGGGAATACCAAAAGCATGGTGCAGCGTTTCACGTCGAGGTATTATTCTGTTGTGAGCCATGCCTTTGGCACGTCGGCTGGGTGTGTTGTTTTTGTGAAAAAGTTGCCTGGTCTTGATATAAAGGCGCAATTCACCTGTCAGTTGGGTCAGTTAGTAGTACGTGATTTTCTGTTGTGTAACATTGAATGGCGCGTCATATGCATTTATGCACCTAACACCGTGGACGACAGGGCTCCCTTTTTCGACAACATGAAGCAGTATCTCCAGTCTGGCAAACAATCTTAACGGGGACATTAACTGTGTGCTGAGCGCTCGGGACAAGAGCTGTACCTGTGCCTTCAGGGACAGAAGTACAGAGGTATTGTCCCGACAGATTGATGAATGTGTCTTGGAAGATGTTGCCAAGTGCTTAGAGGGTGCAAGGGCGGTGCAGTACACCCACTTTAAAGGTACCAGCCATGTCCGCTTCGATAGGATCTACATTTAACTCGAATTACTACCAAGATGTTGCAGATATTCTGTTGTGTTAATCTCATACTCTGACCAATGAGTAGTCGAGTGCACTATAGGAACGAGGAAGCGAAGTAAAAAATTTTCTTGGGATCTGTGGAAACAGTTCTGACCTGCTACGTGACGAAGCTTTCGCTGATGCTGTGATATAAATTATTAGAAAAATAGTGAGTGATGGTAAACATGAAACTGGGCTGCAGTGGGAACTATAACCAAACAGGAAATTAAATGAAGGCTTTCTACCACTTTAAAACATGAGGAAAGATTACAAGAAAGGCAGCTGAAGGAAATACTGGAAAAATTAATATCTCAGGAATGCAAAGGGCCGTGCACATGTATGGAAGATGTCAGGAAAATAAAGAAAAAGCTGGAACGGATGGAGGGAAAACGGTACCGAGAAGCGCTTGTTCGGGCGAGAGTGGAAGGGCTGGATGCAGGGGAAACGCCCACTAAGCGCGTGCTAGGCATGGAAAAAGCGCACGCTCGACGCAACCATATCCAAGAGATAGAATGGGCAGGCGCCACAGTGACTGATAACATTCCGCACGCCTTCTTCGAGCACTACCAGGAACTTTTTGCACGACACGACGTTGGCCTGAACGGATTTAAAAACGAGTTTCCGGATGCAATGCTAAGGATAGATGAAGAGCGAAAATAACACTCAGAGTAGCCGATTACGCAACGAGTAGAACCCTGCAAAGTCTCCAGACCTGGATGGTTTAAGCGTTGGTTTTTATAAAGTGTTCAAGACAAAACTAACCCCTTCGCCAAATTCTTTATTTAATGATGCCTTTGACCTCGAAGCGCTGCCTCTGTCTTACGGCACGTCCCACACAGTGCTCATAACCTAAAACTGATGACCTGGAAAAGCTCAGGCACGTTACCGCTTATAGGCCCATTTCACTGACCAACGTCGATTACAAAATGTTTATGAGAAAGCTAGCTGCCAGGCTTCAGATAGTTATTAAGGAAATCGTGGGCCCTCATCAAACATGTGGGATCAAAGGGCGATCCATTGCATATAACATATAACACAAGGCGAGGAGTGTGCTGGAGTCCTGTGACGCCATATGGCGCTCATGTACACCCTTTCTCCTGCTGGATTAAAAAAAAAAGCTTTTGACTGTGTTGCGCATGATATTTTGTTTTGTATCCTTCATTGGGTCAATGTTGGCACTGTTATCACTGATTGTATGGCTTTGGCGTACAGAAATTGCACAAGGTTGATTGCTAATAAGTCGTTGGGCGCCCCCATTGACGTGCAACGCTCTGTGCGCCCAGGTTGCACCCTCAGTCCACTTTTGTTTTTTATATAGAAACATTGTGTATGCACATGATACAGAAAAATGCTGTTCAAGGTTTCGACTGCGTGCGGTGGAAGTAAAGGTCCTAGCATATGCCGACGACATTGCGGTTTTCGGTGTTAATCAGAACAGCATTCATAATGCGGTTGAAGGGGTAAAGCAGTTCGGTAGTGTGACGGGCAGCAGGGTTAACTTGCGAAAGTGTGTGGGGTTCTGGCATGGAGAGTGGCCAGAGACCCCTGAGACATTCGCTAACGTAACCTGGCATACGACCCCTGTGAAATGTCTTGGAGGGCCGCTGGAATATAATGGAGAAAGTGAACCTTTTTGGAAAAGGCAGACCCTAGAAACACGGGACAAAGAAGAAAAGTGGCAAGTGTCTTATCTTTCCTTATTTGCTAGAGCCACTGTGTGTGATCTACTTTTCAGCAGTAAGCTTTGGTACGTGATGCAAGTGACGCATTGCACCCGACTTAATGTACAAAAGATGCACCGCAATTTTGCCGTATTTGTGTGGGCCTCTCCTTGGGTGAGGTGCATGCGTACCAACTTGTTCAGACGAGTCAAGGATGAGTGCTTGGGATGAGAAATTTATTTGTGACACAACTTGTCAGTAGATTCTTGCTTTTCCGTGACGTGCAAGATCCCTTTCTGCGCAGTGTGCCGAGTAAGGCTTGGGCGAGCCTTGCCAGACTTTGTGATTGCCACTGAATGCATACAAGGTGGCATTTTTGGGCTTTTCAAGGAGATCGTCTCAAGCGTGAGGTTTTTAAATGATTTTTTTTTCTAAAAGAATATTTGAGCGCTGTGTCTAGAAAAGCTTTGTACAAAAACCTTTGTGACATTATATTTTCTGTGCCTTTGTACTGTGTAGGCCCGGACAGTAACGTATTAAAAAGGGTAAAGAAATTGATGGTCCACCAGGAATCAAGACTTTCTTCTTTAAAATACACACTGGGACTTTACCCGTGAAAATGTTTCTTGAGGCAAAGCAGATATTTCTTTCTTGGGGATCAGATTGTCTCAATTCCAAACAGGAGACCGTAGACCACGTCTTCTTGCACTGTTGGGAAGGGGTCTATTTTTGAGGCATGCTCCAGAGGACAAATCAAAGAACAACTTCCACTAGACACGTATGGAATTCGGTTTTTGCCGAAAGAAAAAGTGGTTGGGGTTCCGTTTGGCCTAATCATGCTGGTGTGCCTCCAGGGTATTTGGCGCTCCAGCATGGCTGGATATAACTGTGAACCCGACGCACGACCAGTACGCATATATTTTCGAAAAATATACACAAGTTTGTGGAAGTACTGAAGCTAAAGGTGGATGTTCCTGAGTGGCTACCAAGGCTGGAACCCTCGGTAACTCTCAGAGAATTTTAATCTGACGAAGCCAGGCCCTGTCATCGGGTTCTTGGCCGCCTGTGTATGTGCATATTTTTGTTTTGGTTTTGGAACGTCGAAGCCCTGCGATAAATAAAAAAGATTGCGCTTCCCTCGTGAGCATAGCTGTGCAGGTTAGGAAAGAACAAAAATTGCCGCCGTCAAGCAGGATTCGAACCAGCGACCTATCGATGACAGCAACAGACGAGACCAGAACAGCCCACCGCTCTGCCAACTGAGCTATCGATGGGGACGGGACGTGTTAATATGCCGCCCTCACGTATGCAAGTCAGTCTCAGAGAAAAAAAAAAATCTCACCGGAGTACGTTATCATTTCAAGTATCGGTAGCGCTTTTGTCACGGTTCCCCGGAGAACACTCGGGCCGAGAGAATGGACCAGGCGACAGGTTTACCCACACAGGCGCACATTTAACACACCCTACGTGACACAAACACTACCACACAAAACTAGCAAACCTAACACAAAACACAGACAAATACACAATACTCGGGAACACCCCGTCTACTACAGTTCGGCGTTCGTGCTCATGGTTCGGTGCTAATGAACCGTTGCATGGGTCCAGTAGCCGACGTCGAGGTGGCGTTCGACGTGCTCAGGCTGGCGTCGCTGGCGGCGTCGTTGGCAGCGTCGTACAAGCTCCCGGTCCAAGCGCCCGTGGAGGTGATGCTGGTGATGGCGTTGTGGGCACCACCCGGATGGGTGGCACCCCTGGCCCTAGCAGGTGGTTGCGTCATCCGTTGATTCCCCGGAACGGGCTCAGGAACGGCAGGAAGTCCACGGTGCGAAGCCGTAGAACTCGAGATCACCGTAGCAGCAGCCGGCTTTGCTCTCTTCCAGCCGAGGTGTTCCTGACCCACCGGAACCTCCGCTTCTCAGTTCTTACCCCCCCCCCCCCCCCCCATTGCCACGCTCCCCCTCGGCTTTTATAACCTTGGTGTTGATACACGTCATCCTTGTCATTGTCGTCTTCTCTTCTCCGCCAATCATTCCCACCCACCTCACCAAATACTTCTTCACCTTCTCTATTCTTCTGTTAGTACACGTCATGCTTATCGTCATCCTCGTCTTCTTCAAATCTCCTTCGTTCATATTTCTATTTCAAACTTCCTATTATATGTGACAGCTTTCTAACACCCCATTATTGTTTCAACTCTTATGCACTATGGAATACTGTACAACAACAAAAAAAAAGCTTCGTTAGCGCCAAGCGTGGAATCCGTGCATGTACCCGCTAGAAGGCGGATCCTGGGGCGTGGCATTCTCTAGAACCTTATTTATTGCGAAGGCGCGGTCGGTCATCAGCTCCTGGCTCAAGCGTCGCGGATTGCTGCTGCTTGTTTGAGGGCCAGGCGCCATCTCTCACGGGAAACTGGGCACGCATGTTGGCTGGGTATTTTTCTCTTTGCGGTACATGATACTATTATTTAACTATTCAGGCACGAGAGAGTGAGAGCGTACTACACAGTAGCCTTAAGCAATGTTTAACTGCTACACGAGATGGAACAAGCACTCCGTATTACTTATAGTGGCTGGCTTTACCTCTTCGTAAAAAGCGTTTCGATGACATTTGTTTAACAAGAAGGTAAAGCTGGATAGAATAATTTGCACGCACTGGTCGGCGTCGTTGCTTCGGCACATACAATGCCTGCGACGCGGATCTGACCCATTCTTCTTTCATGACCCGCCGCAGTGGCTCAGTGGTTAGGGCGCTCGACTACTGATCCGGAGTTCCCGGGTTCGAACCCGACCGCGGCGGCTGAGTTTTTATGGAGGAAAAACGCTAAGGCGCCCGTGTGCTGTGCGATGTCAGTGCACGTTAAAGATCCCCAGGTGGTCGAAATTATTCCGGAGCCCTCCACTACGGCACCTATTTCTTCCTTTCTTCTTTCACTCCCTCCTTTATTCCTTCCCTTACGGCGCGGTTCAGGTGTGCAACAATATATGAGACAGATACTGCGCCATTTCCTTTCCCCAAAAACCAATTATTATTATTACTCCTCTATTGGTACTCCGCAATCCTTTATTCTGCGCGGGGTAAGCAGTGATAGCAGCGCAGTTGGTGCGAGCCGACAGGACCACTTACTTTCCTCTTTTTTTTTTTTTTCACCCGATACTACTCTACAGCGAGTCCGCCGCGGTGGCTCAGTGGTTATGGCGCTCGGCTGCCTACCTGAAAGAAGCGGGTTCGATCCCGGCCACGGCGGTCGAATTTCGATGGAGGCGAAATTCTAGAGGCCCGTGCACAGTGCGATGTCAGTGCACGTTAAGGAACCCCAGGTGGTCGAAATTTCCGGAGCCCTCCACTACGGCTTCTCTTATAGCCTGATCACTTCGGGACGTTAAACCCCGTAACAAACCAAATCAAACCTACTCTACAGCGTGATACCCTTCAAAATTAAGAAAAATTCACTTTGACATAGAGCTTGACTAATACTTAACTGCTCTGTCTGGTACATGCCTTTTTCACACAGTTTTCTTTCTCAACAGTAATGTATTCCTACGAATGACGACGACATTGGTAACATACTACTGGTGCGTTTTTTTTTATTCCCAAGCGAACATAATACTCCGTCAACATTGGCCTATTCGGCAACACACGTTACTGTGTTGCTCGTAGCTTAAGTAAAGAAGAATTAGAAAAATCGTGCAATATCATCTATTACCTTGATGTAAAGTTTTGTAGCCTCGTGTGAATGGGAGCTTTCTTCAACCGTACTTACCCAAAATCATGCTGTCTAAAAAGTTACAAGCTGAGCCCTAAAATATAGTGACTTTTGTCTATGCGTAGTTATAAGCTCTTGTTATATCTTGTAAAAGTTGGCATGAGGCACTTGGGAGAAGTTCATTTACGGTAGAAAGCATAGTATCCTGTTTTGATACGCCGCATTTAGAAGCCCTGAAAACTTTTTAGGACACCAAATGTTAAAAATTACAAGGTGGCATAACATAGTGGCATCTGTTTAACCAGCAAGCTAAGCAGTATCAGCAAGATTAGGTTATGTGTATGTTAGCGGACAGCATCGTCCAGACATGAAAGGTGGCCAGCATTCTGAGCGGTTCACTCTTCTTCTCCAGTTCACGTTTCTGATAGCTCAAACTAAACCGATCAGTCACAAGTCATTCGCGGCCACCTTAAAAAAGGCAACATTGTTTTCTGACTTCTGTTTTGTAGTGTTCAAGAAAAATAACACACAAGAAGTATTGAAGCTACGCACCTTCCATGTGTCCAACTGTATTAATAAGCCAGGTGAATATATGGAGCATTTAGACACAGCTGTGATGTTCACAAAGGTGTCGTCAGCGGTTAGCCAGTGTAGTCATCTGCAGGAGGAAGGTTTTCTAGATCACCATTATCCTGTCTTCTGCAAGCCGTGTGACCCCAGCATCCAAGAAAATTTTCCAACTTATCACTCCGCCTGATCATACGCCTTCGTACTCTGTTCCAATTCGTTTGGCGTGCGCTAAAAGCCCTAATTGTCACTGGTATATCAATGAATAAACAAAGGTGTTGGCATTTTAATCGCTACGCTTGTCTTATGTGGGCAACAGTTACAAAACAACTGATTTCGAGAAATTCTCCTAATAAACTCTTAATTTGATAAAACTTTTGTCAAAGACTGCACTCTGTTTCCGTCGCCCCCCCCCCCCCCCCTTTTTATTTTTCCTACCTACCTTTTACGTGGACGCACCCAATTGAAGTCCTTCTTTTATTCATTAGTTATAAAGTTTACTTGAGCATGCAGTTCCGAAACAGAGCCAGAAATCGTAGACTATGTTAGGAAGTGCAAAAAAAAAGATGATCTGACCATGCGACATGTATATGGCTAAGAAGCATAAAGCTTTAACCCTCCTTTTATAGATACATTACACCATATAATTTCTTCCAGAGATGTTTGGTGCTTCCCGCCAAACATGGTTCTCAGCGCCATTTCATCTCGCACATCGTCCTGGTGCATTATGCATGCCCCATTATGCATTCTTCCTTACTTTGAAAAGCAAGGCGCTAAGTTTGCCGTGCGATGACACGGCATGGCTGGTCAGAGTTGATGCCGGTTTGTCTATAACCCGCCTAAAAGATACTGGACACAATCGCGTTCAATGCCGCTCACAGACGCCTTTCACAGCAAAGGGAGAAGAAAAAAACTTTATCGTACAACACAAGCCCCATCCTTTTCTTCATCATCTGAGGAGGAGGTCTAATAGGCCTCCACAGCAAGAACTAAAGGACAACGGCAAAACACCATGAAATGAAGCACAAGACAGCCGCTGCATTCTTCGGTTATTTATACACAGGCCGAAATTTGGTACATAGACTTCAATGCACATTTACCAAAACAAGCGTTCAAGGCATAAGGAGAAAAATCTGAAGCCGAAAGCGATACAGACATGTCTGTGATGTAAGCTGCGCCTCATTTTTTTCCCTACATCATATGCTTTTGTACATATACGTCATGATTATATATTGCCATGATACCTTACATTCCCCCCTTTGTGTATTAACTCTTCAAAACCTACCTCGTGCATGCAGGCTAAGCAGCACACAGAAAATGCTGATTTTCGAGCCTTTATGCAGCCACGGAGAGTGAAGTTGGACTAGATGGTGCATTACGCATAAAATTTCTGACAGACGGAACGAAGAGATGTAAACGGCACAAGCACTAGTAACAATTGAAGGTTTATTGCGAACGACGCATTAAACAGGGAGCCCTCACAACCCACAACAAAACAGACAAAAGAGCATGGACAATCGACGCCAAAAACAAGCGAACAGTCACGGCGATTGCCTTGCGTCTACAGGTGTGCAATCTCCCCCTGCTATAGCTAGCAGGAAGACAGAAAGTAAGCTAACACAGTTGGCGCCATTTTACAGCGATAGCTCTTAGGCGCCCGCCCCTTGCTTTCTCATTGCCGTCGGCGTAACCGGTGGGTGCGTTGATGTCACAGTCACGTGAAGTCACGGTCACGTGACATTAACGCGCCCACCGTGACCTTAATGTCACGTGACCGTGAGGTTAACACCCACCCTGACTTGATGACCTGAATGTGACATGACCTGGACACGTGACCTTAATGTCACGGTCAACCTGGGGTAGCATAAGCCTACGGATGGCTCTCTTTGGAACAGCCGCCTGCCAGTGCAGGGGTGCATCACTTGACCATTACACCAGTCCGCCAGGAATACATCCCCCAAAACTAAATGCCTAAACAGCTATCGCTGAACTACGCGTTACACAGTCGCAACCGTCCTGTGAGATTTTTTTTTTTTGCTGGTCGCGAAAGCATATACTATTTTGCGCGAAAGCTTGTCGGGTTTCTTTTTTTGCAAATTCTGCACTCATAGTGCTTCACTTGCCTTTCCGGCATTTTTGGGAATCAAGCGTGAGATTGTCGTCAGACGCAGATGACTTCAGCGACACCACGTTCCCTCAAGCGATCGTTAACACAACGGCCTGTGGGACCGAGCGGCGTGTCGATGTAAGAACGACCGTACGAAAGCGGAGTGTCATTCACTACACACCAATGGAATTCTACAAGGCTTGTTTGATACTTCTTTAGGCATCTTCACAAAACACCGGGACAGGCTCAAGCAGGAAATAATAGAAACCTTCGCGATCAGCAAAAAATGTTTCGATTATGTGAGCGCACCCTCTGTCACATTCCTAGCGAATGAGATTGCATTCCTAAATGCAAGGCATTCACAATGATTTTCAGCTGTTTTTGATGTCAACTATGTTCGCTGTTGCGCCTCTGTGTTTTGACCTTTCTGTATTTATTGCGTCGCTCGCAATAACCCTTCAGTTAGTAGTGCTCGTGTGGTCCGCACCTCTTCGTCCCGCCTTGGGTAAATTTCATGCGCAGCCACAGAGTTTATATACGACGGCAAGGAATTTTCTACCAGTCGCGAAACTTTCTTCGAAGTCTAATTTGCTTTGATACACATCTATAGTTCCCGGAGTTGGAATTGAAAACTGCCGTTGTCTAAAAGACCGACTTCAGTAAAAGTGGCTTCGCTAGCCGCGGGGAGCCGTTTCACCGTCGGCAGGGAACGGAGGAAGCTTCTGGATTGCGGTTCAGTGACTTCACACCGCTGCTTTTCGAGCTAGACTCTGCAGAAAGGTAGCGGCACTGTTTTCCAAGGCCACTTTTTCAAGCAGCCGGAAGACGACGGCGCCTGTTCAATTTTAATGCCAGAACCAGACAAATACCGGTGCAAACTGCGCTATGCAGAAAATTCCAGTGCAAATAGTCGCTGCTGGTATTGGCCATGAAACTACTTATAATGTATTACATATTGCATATTTTAGGAACAAAAACTCCAGAGGAGAGTACGTAACGCCGCTTCCATGACCCCGCCATGCCAAGGCAACCATGATTGTGCAGGGACCGTGCACATGTCGCCAGTGCTGACAAGATATGAAGCAATGTTCAACCTTATTAAGTGGAACTCATTACGATTTCCGACTGTGTAATTCTCTTTTCTTGCAGTTTTAACATATTTTAATAAAAACAATACCCAGCGAATGTATCGCAGTGGTCCCCAGTGCCCGCCCCCGCATGTCTTTACTAAGGAAACGCAAATATATAAGCGAGAAAAAATCTACCAGAAAGCAGCTCGAAACGTAGGACACAGTTAGCGACATAATCCGCAAAGAAAATCATGATTCATGACTTTTTCTATGCCTTTTTTATGCCACATGGCCCCACGGCCAAGGTAGTCCTCTCGACTACCAAGAGTGCTAGCGTCATTGTTGACTACGCGGGGCGAAAGGTTACTGCAACCAATCAAAAGACGGTCATGTGCATTTCGCTGAAATACCAAATATTCCGTGCTCAGTAACCTGAACTCTAAGCTATTTATTAATGCATCAAGCAAAATAAATGTCGCAGGCAGCTGAGCATTCCAGGGACGCGTAATGTCACCGTATACACTGTTTTAAAACACCGGAAAAAAATTCTGGGCTAGTTGAGATGGAGAAGACGCTAATGAACACTGTCTAATCTTCTGTGTGTGTGTATGCGCGCGTGTGTGCGTGTGTGCACCTAAGATTTACTAATTAAAAATAATGTGTTTTTTTAGTTACAAGAACGTTTTCTTCGCTGCAGTATTGTCACTATCTGTGACTACCACAGATTAACTCCCACGTCTCAATTACCAAGTTAATTAACTAAAATCTAACAATTGACCTTTTAACTGCTACAGTCGAGATCAGTTATCTTGAGGTTTGTAGCTCGCAAAGCTTATATGCATACTAGTTAAGTTTTCTAAAACGCCGTTCTCTTCGGAGCTACGGAGCAAAGAATATGGGCCGTTTTCTCGCGCCGAACCGATGCACAAGAGTGAACAGCGCATGCAGTCACGCCTACCGTCGCGCGTGTCACAGCAAGCCTGTCGCGTGCTCTTTTTCGTAGCACGCACCGTCGGCGCATCCTGTCCAGCCGCGCAGTGTCAGTGGAGAGAGAGCACGTGATACGCTTGCCGTGACACGCGCGATGGTAGGCGTGACTGCATGCGCTGTTCTACTCTTGTGCATCGGTTCGGAGCGAGAAAACGGCCTATGTGTTTTGCTAGCTCCGAAGACAATTGCGTTTTAGAAAATCTTACTAGTATCTATGGATATCAGCAATGACGAGCTACAAACCTCAAGATAAATGAGGTCGACTGTTGCAGTTAAAAGGCTCATTGTTAAATTTTAGTTAGCTTAGTAACTAATACGTCGAAGTTGTTTTGTGGTGGCCACAGCTAGTGACAATACTGCAGCGAAGGAAACGCTCTTTTAACTAAAAATTCGCGTTTTTTTTTTTCATATTACTAACGGTTAAACGCCCTGTAAAGCAGCCTGCCGCGCTAAGTGCCTCTCTGGGAGATCTATGGAAACAGCGAAAAGCCAGAAGAGCTAGATGTTGAAAGTTATGCTCCGTATGAGAGACAGAAAGCTCTGGCATGAAACGTAAGCACCACCACACACTTAGTTTTTTTTTTTTAAGACGCACACTAGTTGTCACAAAATACACTATGCACACGAACACGAAATCATACAAAATGAGACCCACGCAGTTACAGCACTCGGCTTCAGTAGAGATACCCTGAAAAGAAACGTGAATCACAGTCGTGACGCGAGGCATTTGGCTCGCGCGGATCTTCGAAAAAGAACATAACATTTCCCGCTAGTGGACACACGCTCAGAGCCACCGAACTTGCGCGTAGTTTGGCAGCTCGAATATGGACATTGGGCACTCGGCGTAGCCGGTGTCGCACTCGCCAAGGGTCCGGCCGCGTTTGGACGCCTTGTAGTACTCGTCCAGGAACGATAAGTTGTAGTGCTCCTTGGGGATCCTGCGAGCGCAGTGATTGGCATGCTACGAAAGCTGCTTTCGGCGATATGCGATGCGAAGAGACAAACAGAAAGGCAGCCCCGAAAAAAGATTATTATCGGCCGTCATCCATGAAATATGCCATTGTGGCACAACAGGAAGAAACAGTTGCCGATTCTACGCATTCCTCTCCGCGCAGTCAGCGAAAGGCATTCCTACGGCTCGTGATCCAAAGACCCCACCATACCTACGTCTTCAGGCTTTTAAACTTAATCCCGAATCACTTCAACGCTGCAAACAGATTTGCCTTCAATATCCAGACAATCTGAACTCTGAACACGAGCGCTGCAATTACAAGTTGCTACGAGTTTTGTAAGCATAAATGTTGTGTCATTATGAATTAAAAATGCGCCTAATTTTGAGCGTGACGCAACGGCAGACGACTCCAGTCACATTTCTTTTTTCTGTGCATTTAACGATACCGGGCATTTGTAGTGCCATTTTGTCCTCCATTATGCCTACGCTGAATTCTGCGTTGAAATAAACTGCAACGGGTCTAAGATAACTCCGGCGCAACAATACACCTTCCCCCACTTGACGAATGCTATTAGTTTCCCTCCTACGAAGAGAAGACTTCAGACTGTCTGCAGGGCACGACTTTTCTAAGACTGGTTTTTGGAGTAAAACCTAATTAGTTTTTGGAGTATAACGAGTGACAACACCAAAACCATATAGGCTAGCATATATGCAGACGGAATGCGCCACAAGCCCACAATATATACGGCATTCATCCAATGCACTCACGTGAAGAGTGCTTCGGCGACGTCCCCCAACAGACCAGGTATCCTGGGCATGGAGGCCACCTCGCAGAGAGACCTCTTGACGCACGCCTCCCCGTCCAGTCCAAACCGGCGCAGGAACCAGGCGAGGCCCCGGTACAAGGCCCAGCGGTCGTGTCCAGGCTCCAACGAGCGCATGTTCACCATCAGTTTTCCCGGGTCCGGCACGACCACCTCAAAGGGCACCGCGACGCCGATGTTCGAGCCAATCAGAGGAGTGCCCGTAGGCACCAGCGTCTTTAGGCCTGGTACGATCGTCACCGAACCGAAGAAAGGAAATGTGTGCTCACTGGAACCGGAGTGCCACAGGAGGAGCAGAAGTAGCCAGAAGAGGTGCATCTTCCGCAAAGCGTGGTCGCTCAAGAGCCGACCCGAGACGTGACCAGGGGACAGCCGTTGTTCGTACCACGTCTGCGATGACATGACCAGTTTTGCGACAACCACCAAAAATCACTCAAGTATGAAGATCGCTTGCTGCCCAGCGCTAGAGTCAGTTCCGCACCACATGCCAGCGAATGATCGGTATCCGAATGTTGCAGCTTAAAGCTTGAATCTACCATGCATGATGTAGTAGATTCCGAATAAATATCGACCTTGAATTCGAAGAGTAGCCATTGTGTTTTAGTTTTTGCTGCTGCGTGATCTCTTAAAAAGTGGCTTCTTCGCTTTTCTAATTAATTCCGTTGCTTCAAAAGGAAAAGAAAACAGGAAACGAAAAGTTATCATTATCAATATCGGAATGCGCGGTTAAACGAGACTTTCGCAAGCCCCCGCTAGACAAACAACATGAGCGATCAGCCAATTTATTTTTTAGGCTCCGGAAGTGAATAAGTAAACAAAAATGCGCGTGGCAGCTTTCGGCCTCTGGCATCGGTAAAAGAGGGGAAGCATTAAGGCTATGCTGACACTCTCGAGTGAAAGCTGTCGCGTGCTTACTGTTTGCACCAGTGTGTCTTACCGTTTTTGATCGTCATGATCTCAAAACCAGAGCACAGGTCATACCTAGGGACCCCTTGGCGGTGCTCTGCGATGTGGTGTATCCTCTAAGTTGCGCAACTTCTCAGTAGTGTCGTCCGGAGGTATACCCTTCAGGGACGCACCAAACGGTCGTCCACAGCAGCGCAGGGAGACATCGGTGGGGCGCTCCGGCGAGGATCGTCTTTATAGACCTCCGCTAGGGCTGGGCCCCACGGTCTGGAACGCTTGACCGAGTTGTCTTTGGGCGCAAGGGATGGGCTCGCGTGAGAAGCGGATGGACCGCATGTCCACCGGGGCCAACACTCGGCCTGACCGCTCTTTCTGCCTTCTCTCCGCAGTCGAGGCTTGCGTGAGATGCGCTCTCAATGGGAAGAGCAAGGGACGAGCGCATGCGAAAGCATTCGAAAGCGAGCGGCCTGGCACGCAACACGGAGGACAAAGTGGAAGCGGACAATGATTGAGAGGCGTTCACTGAGGAAGTTGATGGTTGCGTTATTCGCATTTTGCTGTCACTTCTTGCCTTCTGCGCCGGCCGACAGAAGATAAAAACGGGGCGCGGATTTCTTTATGCCCATGGTTGCGCTGTCTGAGTTTGGTAGAATTAAACGCAAAGGAAAAAAATAGAAAAAGGGAAGCATAGAAGCAGCTCGCTAAGCGTGCCGCCTGGACAGTATTGTACAGCTCCTCCTTATGCTACTGTTCATCCTCACATTTTTGCATCACCGCATTGTTGGTAGTCTGTGCGGCGCAGATAAAAGAGTGCGTCGCTTCGTGTGTAGGCGAATTTCACGCCAAGCGAAGTTTCTGAACTACATGCTACTTTTCCTAGACTTAAAATGTTGGCACGCTTTTTTGCGCTGACATCGAAAATAATATAGCGCATATGCATCGCGGGGGACTGGCCAAGAATGCATTCGGAGCTCCTGTTCTCCTTCCTTTCTTTGACGCTACCCCGCATGGGAACTGGAGAAATTCGCTGCCCGCGTCTCCAAATCAGCGCAGAGGGTGCGCTGTTAGCGGAGCGTCTATGAATCGACTGCGTAATGGAGCCAAAGAGTGTCAAAAGAAGCATGACGATGACCTGACATATAAATACGTACTAGCTAGTTAACATTAATCGAGAAACATCACCGCAGCGTTTATAGATCGGTCGAGCGCACGTGCGCACCGGGGAACCATCACGAGGTGAGGGGAAAGAGCCAGAAAAGGTTTACAAGAAAATATTTTTTTTTCTTCGAAAGCAGCTGGTGGGGCGAGTCTTACAGCTCATTGTAGGAGTTGTAACCATTGGCGCCTGAAGTTTGCTGACAATACAATTATCGTAAGAAACAAGGGACGACTTGAAAGGTAAATTGTGGAGACAGTCGCCGTCCTACGCTCAGCCCTGGGTGAATGTTCTGGCGTGCCTTCTTCTCGCATACTAAAAAAATAAGTGTTGTTCAGTTCCACGTGATAGCTCTTAGTCTCTAATGCCGTGCTCTGTGTTAATGTGTGATGTCTGTACCTCCCCCCCCCCCCCCCTTCCCCCAACGCCCCTGGCGGATCGCACAGGACCGAGAAGCATCCGGGCACCCTCCAAAGTGCATTTGGAAGGCGATAAAATTAAAAGTGAAATGTATAACCAGTAGTGCAAACACATATTTGTCACATCACATGACATGAGTGTCTGTGCATTTTTTAATCTTTCCTTCTGGATGCAGACAGCTATTATGTTTTCTTGACCGTTCATTCGAGTTTTCACCCTCGCCTCGTGGCTATTTTGTGATGCGCACGAGCTTGGTGTATAAAAGCTGGGCAGGTGTTTCAATAAATGTTCACCTGCTAGTTCCACTTCGTATTGCCTTGGCTCTCTCAATTGTCTTGTGTCATTTGCAGTTCTTCGGCCCTAGACTGGTACTGTATCAGAGAGTAAACCGGCTACTGTTCTCTGGCTATTGCTTCCAAATATAGCAACCTCCTCTGCTTGTTTTAGATTCGCCGCTCTAAATGAGTCCGTCTACCCGAGTTCCCTAATGTATAACCACCACTGCGTAATGTCCTCTGGGTGATGGTACGGCTACATCAACGTAAACCCCAGAACAGGAGCCAAGCCGTCTTCCATGCGTTTTGGCATGCGTCTTTCTTCCTTCATGTGTTTCCCAAGGCATATTACGAGGGAGTCGGGGCACCAAGAGTTTGGTGCGCCAAAGCTCTGGGATGTGCTGTGTGTGTTCAGGTTTGCAGTCGTATTGAATGCACAGGCGGTAAAACAGGCAGCGCCCCGGGGCGGTCTGCATAAGCCGTGTGTACAGATTTGTGAGGTGCGCCACCCTGAGCTCTTGAATAAAGTTAACGACCCCCCAAGGCAGAGTTTCTGATTGGAAGTGCTAATGGGCAGATCTAAGGCGCGTGTGATTACTTTCCCCGAGGATTGTATCAGCCCAGCTGCCGTCATGTTTAGTCATTCTTAAATATGGAGTAAAGACTACTAGTTACACAAGCGTGGGCGAGCCAAAGCGCGGCTCTAACTCGTAACCATCCGCGTTTAAGACTCGGCGGATCATACACCCTATCGTTCCCCAGCTTAGCGTAACTTGACCAACATAGTTCCGTTATTGGTTGTGTTATGTATGAGAAGGCCCAAGATTCGGATCTCGGAGACCTCCTGGATGGAGCCCCCTGATAGTCAAGTCCAGAGATCGTCCTGTCTTTGAAGTTTACTTGGATATGTAGGAGTTCTGATTCAGCTGGAGTGCACTGCAATCCGTTTGAAGTTTACTTGGATATGTAGGAGTTCTGATTCAGCTGGAGTGCACTGCAATCCGCACTGAGTTGCATTTAGGAGCAGACAATGGACGTGGCCTGCTGGAGACGATCGTCCATGTCGCCTATACTGCCCTGATTTGCCCAAATGTCATCGGTGTATACCGTAGGATGTACCCCCTTCACCTGTGCCAAGGCACGCGGGAGATTCATCATAGCTATGTTGAAAAAGTAGCAGGGAAAGGGCCCTTTGCGGGGTCCCCCACGTACCCATTTTAAATGATCCATGCTCCTCATCGTCTATGCGGAGGATTGCCTGCCTATAAGAGAGGAAGTTCCTGATGTATCTAAAGGTTTTCCTATCACAGTGAGCGCCGCTTAAGTTGGTCAGAAGTTTAAGGAGGATATCCTGTGAAGACATATGTGGCCTGAAACCAAACATGATATCCGCGATGTATCCCTTACTTTCGAGGTATCTCTAACCATGGTTTCCATGAGTTTGCCTACACAAGAAGTTGATATCGATCTGAGGTTATCCGTGCTAATTTGCTTGCCGGGTTTGGGCATGAAGGTGACTAATGCTGCTTTCCAATCGATTGGGAGCGGTTGGCCGTCCAAGATTGCCTTAATGTATTCCAATAGGTGCTGAAAGGTATCATCCTACAGATTTGCCAGAAGTGTTACCGTGATATGATCCGGGCCCGGGGCGGTACCCCTGCGCATTTTGAACAGTGCTACTTTCAGATCATGCATGGCAAATGGAGCATCGAGTTGATGGTTTTCCCTTCCCGCGTATTCGTATGCAGTCCTATCCGCGGTCAAGCGTGCGGTATAGGTATTTATTGCAAACAGCATCGACTAGCTGGGAGCTGTTTCCCTGAATGCCGTGCAAAGCCCAGCGGAGCTGTTTTTGTCTCCACTGGTTTGCGTGAGGTCAGTGAGACTTCGAAAGAGGAGCCATGCCCCCTTCGAATTCATCTGTTGCGCTGCAGCGTTGCATCGCTTTGTCCCGCTTGAGGCGTTGAGTTGCACCGCGCATTCCGCTTCTTGCATAGCGAGCTCAGCTATTCGAAGCTTGAGCTTGCGGTTTAGTTTGTTTTTCTGCCAGCATTTTGTTAAATTCCTGCCGTCCTCCCAAAGGTGGAGGAGGTGGTTATATACTGCAGGAAGGCCTTCCGTGGTCTGTAGAATTTTGAGACACTTTGAGTGTGTTGCAGCGAGCTGTTTTGCCCAATCTGTGTATCCTCCCGCTCCCAAAACAGAGGAAATTGCCTGAGAGCAAAAACCTGTCCACTTTGTGAGCTTGGCTTGGCTCCACGTTCTGCTGGCTGCTTTAGCGAAAATAGTGAATTTGAAGAGACAGTGATCGTCACCAAGCGTCTCATGTAAGTTTGCCCATGTTGCATGAGAAAGATTTTTAACCAATGTTAGATCCGGGTATGCATCCCGTTTTACTGCATTTCCAACTCTGGTGGGCTGCATCGGGTCTGTAAGGAGAGATAGACGGGGAGTTGAGATGAGTTCTGTGAATTTGCAACCTTTGGGGATTTCATGAGTGTAGCCACAGTGGTAGCTGGGGGCGTTAAAGTCACCCACGATCACTAAAGGGTGCTTATCCGCTTCCTTAATTACTTTGGTTGTGGATGCCAGCCTGTACATCTCTCTGTGACTATGCAACGCAGAACATGAGCGCGCGCGCACGAGATGACAGATGCACGTTTAGAAGCTCACAGCTTGCCATGTCTCGTTATGCTCAAATGCGAGCCGCAGAAAGCAGTCTCCAAGCACAATGAGCCTGAAATAAAATGCGAACAGCGCTCGCGTGCACACATGCACACACGCGCCCACATGCACACACGCGCCCACAACAGCCGCCACGGTGGCTCAGTATTGTTAAGGCGCTCGGTTGCTGACCCGAAAACACGCATGAACACACACACGCACGTGCACGCCGGCATACACGCACACACACAATTAAAGAACATTGCTTCTTCACTAAAACAGCTTCAGTTTTTAAAGCATCGTGGCGCCATCTCACTGTCCATGAGACAGACTAGCAAACGGACAAAATGACACAACACGGACAGAGAATAAAAAATTCTGTTAAAACAGGTTTCAAAGACAACAGACATTTCTTTTTATATTTTCTGTGGCAGCGACAAGCGCCTGCCCTCGGGCCTTCCCATTTGCTTGCAGCACCCAGCAGGACGGCAACGGAAGCAGACAATCTTATGCTCGCAGCTTGCAGTTGACAGACAGAGACTGCAAGGGTCAACAGTTGCTGCTTTTACTAAGTAATCTACAGGTGCAGGTTGATCAGGGATCCATTCTGCGGGCCATCCACACAGGCGGAAAGATGTCGCTGCCAACTTGGCGGGCACGCATGCGTGCTTCCTCGGGATCCGGCTTCGCCTCCAGGTGCCTGCGGAAGATGTGCGAAAGAGACTTCCTGCACACTAGGTGATGAAAAACCCTAACAGCATGACAGCTCAGTGGCAGATTTGAGACCTGCATCAAAGCCTACAATAAAGTCCTCTGAAGCACCTTCATGACTGGGATGATCTGCAGTATACTATTGAAGAAAAGGCTGCCCTGTTCAAACAATACGAGACACCTTCATTTTTCTGACATACAGGGGGCAGTTGAGTTTCTGCCTCCTGTGATGGTGCAGGGTATTTATATGTTACTTGAGATCTTCCTACGTCAAGTTATGGAAGGATACACTGGCGCTAGTCGCATGGGATAACTGACTACTGACACTGTAGACTAGCAAGCATGATGAGGGAAATTGTCACAAAAGTTTCAAAATGCCAAAGGCAGTCAACAAAAGTTGGAATCATCAGCCAACATCACTGCTAAGCAGTAATTTCTTGCCTAAAACCAGTACATAGGTGTCAGTCTTTTGCACTACGCCAAGCAATCACAGCCCGGCACAAGGGGTGCACACCACTGTTAAAATGTCGCATTGTTCAGAATGATGCCCGTGGTTGAGAGTCCAGGATCAGTGCGATAAATTTCAGGATTGACTACATAAAGCACGGTGTTTTTATATACTGAAGAGCACTGGGTACTCAAACAAAAACATTTCCACACTACTTGGGTCTCCTCAACTGTTTATGTGTTACTCTTCGCAAAGGCATAGTCAGGTTAAAGGACTCTATCAGCGTCGTCGCTTCATTTACGTTTGCACCAACATTACGATGGACCCGTTCCCAATTCTGACAACGAAGTTCTCACGAAGAACTGTGGCCTGTATTTATAGACCTGAAGCCCACACAGTGTGCAATGTTTCTGAGGGCTGAGGCGGTGGGTCTGCCAAGAAAATCCTAGCGCCGATGAGTCGGCAGCTTTGTTGTCACCGCCAAGCCACAGTCATGGCTGATGTGCAGCAACTGGTACGTGAGGGCATATTTAAATTCTGTAATAACAGTCCTCATAGGGCTGGATATGTAGCACAGAGTCTTGGTACATCGACAAAGCGAACACGCTGAGCACTGCGTTTTCTAACGTGGAGGTGCATTGAACATTGACTATACACAGCTCTTTTTCCTTGTCACAGTTGTACGCTGTTGCACGAACTTTGTCCAAGAAGCACTTCGTGAGGCACTTAGAGGTCCTCAGCTGCTCCGCCTTTGTAAACCGAGGCGCTTAACGAAGCAATGCGGGCACGCAGAATGCACAGCCATGAAGCACCCTAAAACATAGCGAAACTCAGCTGGCTACTTGTTGCGCCGCCGATTGCAGGTTTTCTTTGACTTCCAACAATGAGGTTGTCTTTTTTCCGTCTTCGCGTGTGATAAAAGTGCTCTAGTGGTTTTAAAACAAAACTTATACACTATACACTTTAATATCGATCAAACACGTAACCTTCATGCAAGTTTGACAGCCTCAGAGATCTCATACGTCTTTCCTCCTATTTCATCATCATGCTTGTACTTGCGAGATTGGCCTGTGGCAGCGATGCCTGTATTTTAGTTCTCGTTCTTTTCTACCTTACAAGAACTTTGTTTTCAGAAAGGGTGGTGTTTTTGTGTTTAGGAGCTGGTATTCTATCAATACAAGCCAACTTCAATTTCTCCTTAGTGTCCCTTTAAGGGTATGACGCGATAGCTTTAGTGGGTTAATGCCTATATATATGCAGAATTGGTCATTCTCTACTTAACATTCACAGATTGTGGCCAGTACTCATACCACTACCAGTGCAGTGGCGCAGTGCTTAAGCGATATGCCCCTGCACTGGGAGGTGGCTGTTCCTATCACAGCCACCCGCAGGGATTGTGCGACCCATGTTGCTCTTGCCGAGCAACCTCTTACAAGACAAGAAATCAAGACCACAATATTATTGTTTGGGGTTGGTACACCTAGAGTAGTGCTTTTGCACTACAACCTTCTATGTGCGGCCAGCGTTACCCTGTCTCTGACATTTCGAGCTAAGTGGGTGAGGGGAATTCGATGCCGTCGACGGCCAGCAAAACCCTGGCCTTGCTCTGCCCCCTTGACGGAGAGGTGAATGGGGCTAGCCATGCACCCACTACCACAAATGGCTCATCAATGCTGTCGATTTCTTTGCCTTCACGGAGGCCAGGAGCGCTCGTACCAGCCTAGCAAAAGCTCCCCCCCCCCCCGGGGGAGGTTTGCACTCCCGCACTGAAGCTGCCCTGGTGCCCAAAGGCATGACATTCCGGTGACGTGCATAATTCTATGTTCGAGAGAGCAAGAATTCTTGCACGCGTGAATCCCATGTTAGTAATCATGCAGACAGGTCAACTCTCTTGTCCTTTCCTATCCTGCTCCCCCTCATGCCCTTAATACTGAGACATTTGCAGTCTATTTCACAGCAAGTAATAAAAGAGGCCATCGCGTCTAAACCTTTCCGAATGAAGTGATATCATTCTGCACTGGAGCGCATTCATCAATCAGTGTCACCATAGTCGGATGCAACTCAAGAACAGGGCGGCAGATGCCTTCAAAGGAGGCCCTCTAGCAGTGGCATGGACCAATTTTTATTACAGGGCAATTAATCCAATTGAGCCTTGGTTAATCCCCTTCAATCTTTCACCGCAGGTACAAGGGGATTAACCACGACGTCAAGAGAATCAGTCAACGCAATTTGCCCCTTTCGAGAGACATTTGCCGCATCGTTCTTGTGTTGTATCCGAATACAGATTTCGCACGAGCTGCACACACTGATCATGAATTTCTTCGAAATGAGATGAAGCATTACAGAGCTGAAAAATCTTACCGCGTGTCTTAAGACAAGCAAACCTGCAGACGTTTATCAGCCGCCACCTCGATGCATATCCAGTTCGTGTTTTCTAAGCGAAAGAGGAATGAGCAGGGACTCGAAAACGCATGCCAAAATTTTGCCGGATTGAAGTTCACTTGCGCATATGACAAACAAAGTATATCATAGAAGACAGTGTTTCGAAGCTAGTTTTTATTAGTTCATTTACTGCAAACTTTGGAACATTAGGAACGAATGCCACATGACAGTCATGTTTGTTGTAAGTGGGCTCCAATGGTCACTGACAATTTTAAATGGCGGCAAGAACTAAAGTTATGTCCACTCGGATAACCACAGCACGGCGCCACTCAACTCAAAAGCAGTGCTTTTAGAGCAGTTTTGGAAATTTTCCCAGTTTTTATCAGGATGGCACAGCGTATCTGGTTCCACACAGTTCGGCACATTTGGTGCAAGGGTGGTGTCACTACCACATTGTCATCAGCATCACAAAATGGTGGCTTGATATACTTTTCGAGTTGATAGCGTTGATGTCGCCATTTTGCACCTGCGAACATGGTTACCAATAGGACTTGCGAGCATGTCAAGCGTCAGCAAGGCGCCGACCTGGATTTGAACCGACATAGAAGCATCGTTGCAAAGACGTGCTGAGTTCACTGTGACACCAGATTAAAAAAAAAGGTGATCTTATGTGTAAAGGCGAGTGGCAATCTGGCCGCCTTAAGTGCACTTAGTGTTCCTGAAACTTGTGCGCGTGATTGGAGGAAACAAAGACAAGTTTTTGCCAGCAAGTCAACTCTGAAGGGCTTTAACGCGCTGAAGAAGGTCCAGCTTCTACAAACGCCAAGCAATAGTATGAAGCTTGTCTCGCTGCAGGACATTGCAGGATGGGTGAAGGATGCATGGTAAACAATCTCGCCTGCCATGGTCTGCAAGGCTTTCAAGAAGTGCAGAATTTGAAATCCCATGGAGAGCACCAAGGAGGCTTCTGAAAGCAACAATGAGGGATGATGGCTTTGCTGGCCAGATGGGGAAAGGCGAGTGAGGCAGTGGTGACGCTTACTTCATTGCAACATCACAGCGGTTGCAATAAGGTTATTGTTCCCAAGTGAGAATAGACATTTCTTTACTGAAGCATGAAGATCTAGAGTGAAATATAATCGAAGGCATTGCACTTCTTGTTTTCTGACAGTGAAAAATGGGTGCGCATTACAATCGAGAGTGCATTAGAACTGCAAATATAGTACTGCATCTTAACCTGCTAGCTTGCTGCTTTGCTGACCTCAATGAGGCACAAGGGGCTCAATGATTTGGAACTCTTACAGCCACTGTAGACAATATTCCCTATCTTCACATTTGCAACCAATGAAACACATATAGTAGCATGGGGTCAAACAGCTCACAAAAAGGCACCTCGAGCCTCTCGCATGGAACAGTAGCTCGCAATAATAAGGAAAGCAAAGTACGCGGCAATTTTAGGAGCCCTAATCCCTGTGTGGCATGGTTGACTGGTTGGTCCACCTTTAATTTTCTTGGGTGCGTCGCGACAATGCACAGCTGCAATGCACTGCACAGAGAGCCATGGCGAAGCCTACTCCTTGGAACCACCAACAAACGGCAACAGCAACATGGCATATAAGCTTTTCGCAGACTCTTTGATAAATCAAGCTGACCCACGGATTCATCTCGTGGCTCAGTATGGCACACAGCATGAAGACATGACGTGACCCACAATGCAGTGAATGTGTTCATAGGCACTGTATTGGGCCTCAACATGAATAAGCAGCAGTAGGTGGCACTGGCTGTGCATTTCAGGTGCTACTACCCCGGTTTGAAGTCCTTTGCTCACAACAGAGCACAAGAACAGAATCAAGTTATGTGAAGCCCAAGAAATAACATGCATCAAATTATCCAGCACACTGAGGGGATAGTACAAATGCTTGTCCCAGCTAGACTACTGGCTTACTAGTGCTCAAGCTTCATATTGTGGTGGCATTTAGGTTTTGTTCTAAGCTGTATAAAGCTGCAGTACAGATCCGCTTTACACAGAAAAAAAACCGATGGATGCACCATCTGCAGCAATCCCAGGGTAAAAAAAAAAAATTACTTTTAGCCAAACAAGCAGCACCACCTCTATGATAGCCCTGCTAAAAAGGAGTCAGCAGGTACTTTTCCAGCAGGGGCTTCCATTGCTTGCACTCTTTGATAAAGGTTGTTTCCTCTTCTCTGTCATGAGACAGCACCATTGCTCTTTCCACCAAAAAAATCTGCGTCTTAGGTTCAGCGTCAATACAGACAACGAATGCTTCAATTCATTCTAGACGAAAAAGGTAAGTGCTGCAACCGAACAAGGTATTGGGCAAAGCCCACCCTTGCATGCTCACTGCTGTGCAAAACCTTGGCACACATGGCCTTGGAAATATGCGGTGATTCATGTGTTCGTTTTCCCTCAGTGTCGTTAGTACAGGCAAAGGAGCCCGTACGGCGTGGGTTTAGAGCGTAAACAGAAGACTGGTACAGGTATCAAGTTCCCCTTTGCCTGCTGTACATGACAGCACAGATTTTCTGGATATTCACTGCTTGGCCGCAGTTATTTATTCTGTGCAACAAGAAATAAACTATCTCTTGCTTGTGAGCCTATGCATGTGCCTCGTGTGTTTTTCTCTGCCTGCCGTTTACTTCTGGCACCTTTCCATAAAAAAAAAATGTCAAACCAACTAGCCCAGCAGTGTGTGCTAAGAGGCCAGAACAAAAAAATCTAGTCTCTATTCCTACCTGTACAGCTATATTTCGTAAACGTCTAGATGCCCTAATCCAAAGTGTCGGGTACCTGGTGTTGGCTGTGGTCCACTGACATGAGCTAAATGGTGGCAATGCCATTGTTGTGTTTCCTTGCAACTTGCCTGCTCAAAAGGTGAATACCATGTGAGCCCCCAAGTGACACATTAGCACCAACTCCTACCAATAAGTCATAAGCAAGCAGTAAGCATGGCTAACACTAGTGTCAGTTCGTCGGCTGTAATAGTTTCATAGCCCATTTACCTACAGAGACAGTCATTCAGCAAACAGCTTCCCGACTTCTGCACCAAAAACTGCATTAAATTTCGGCTTGCACACAATCCAACTTTAAGCTGCCCATTTTAACACACATCATCAAATAGCAGACAGAGCTCTTTGTCATAGACAACAGATGTGATGGGAAGTGCTATGTTCTAATTCATAAAACGCTTCAGTTGTATGAAGGCAGCCCATTAGCAAAGACAATGCAGAATAAAGTTTTGAAATAAAACCCACTCGATAGCTTGCACTCTTTCAATGGCTCACCTCACAAACAACTTGCCTGTACTTGCCAGCTCCCACACGGTATGATAACCCCACCTTCTGAAAATGGCATGAATTGGCAGAGGGTTTCTGATGGGCCCTACGAATTGATTGCTACCAAAATGGAACCTCCACAAAATAAAGGACTAGATGGTGTGTTAGCTGACGAGATGAATGGGCTTCTGCTTATCACATCAGCAATTTTTAGCATGACACATGGCTTGCTCCCCATGTCTTAAAGGAAAATTTCATTGCTACTGTCGTGCCCTCTTCTCAAGCTGCTTTAGAGCATCACCAAGGCACACCACTGCACTACTTGTACTTCCCTGGTATTTCCAGCAGTAACTCAGCAGCAGCCCTGACTACTCCTGGACCTCTGTCCCTGTATGGCACATTTTAGTCAGATGAGGCATCCCCTGCAACATTATCTTTACCTGACAGACTGATCCGCCTTCCCCTCCTTGAAGTCCTTGGCCACTTGCTCAGAGTAAACAGCATCGAACAGGTCTCTGGCTGTGAAGGGGCCTTGGCATACCTCAGCAGCACGGTACGATACATAAGGACGCAGCTGCAGACAAAGCAAGCGGTATCGATCAGAACAAAAAGTACCGGATTGGTGAACACTTAAAAAAAATGGCCATGTGGCTGCCAGACAAAATGCGTAATATAATGTGCAGTAAATTACACATGTAGACAGTTCGGTCAAAGTTATGAAGACCCCTTAACAATCCGCCCAAGCAGTTCTAGGACCTTTCTTTGATAAGCTCCTGCCATGCTCATGGCCCTCTGAAGCTCATGACGGATACTGTCCCTCTCAGTCGCTGTAACTTAGTAAAGATAGTGACAATAGCCTGACAAAAATTCATGCAAGCTGCTCCCATTTATTGCAAAGTGCCTGTGGTAATTTTGACAAAAGACTTACTCTGTCCATGAGATGCCACTAAGATAAAATAATAACTAGTTGATTAATATGCCATACCACCAGCATTTCATTAAAGAACAGAGTTGCACAAGACCGCAAACTGGCAGCTTAAGGTACCATCAAAGCACTACCTGTGCTCCAAACTCATCTCAACGCTAGGTCCTGTCGGGCATTCAGCATGCTTTTTCAGCCTCAGGTATATGAGTACTATATCTCTCAAAGTTAAAAATGTTACACTCTACACTCAGCAGAAATCTTAACGCCATAAGAACACCTTGGCCAAGACTGTGACACACTGTGTGCCTTGATTCTATCAAAATGGTATAAGACAAATAAACAGAAAAAAAAATAATTCAAGTTGAAGAACAGAAAATGTGCTCATATTGAACAGCGTGACAGATATATATGTCCAGATGCCGAAGACTGTGAGGGTACAACGTTCAAGGTGAAAAACACCTCTCCAAGCCAAGCAGTCCTTTCCTCTTCTTTTATCACACTTATCAGGATGGAAAGTCCCTACAACACTATTAAAGACAATTTTAAAGAAATTAGAAACTGACTTAAATAAATGGACACAAACTAGGTCAATCTGAGGTAACTTGTATGCAGAATGACTGACGAATGAGCTTGATAAATGCTTAAATGTCAGGGGTAGCTTGTCCAATGTCACATGAAGACATGCTCAGATACGTCAATGACAGGAGCGACACTATGAAATTCTATTACACAGGCGAAAACTAGTATTCATGGTGGCTGCACAGTGCATTCTATCATGATAATGAGCACATGGTTACTAGTAAATATGTAATCTTTTTCTTGGTTCTAAGTTAACCTTGATAAAGTACTAGCTAAATAGCAAGGAGTGCTTATCAGCTGTGTTCTCCACAATTTGAAGACCAAGTGAATGTTGTAACAGCATAAAAAAAAAAAACAATACTGAAGAGTCACAGTAGTCCGAAAGTCTGCACTGTAAGAACAAACATGTTAATACCCCTGGCCAAAGAAGGAATGCAGCACTGAGAGCTTTATAAGAACACACTAGCAATGTTAGGTAAAACACAAATTCCTTAGCATTTCAAGCCTAGACCTATCTCTGGCAATGAGGCAGAACGACAATTTTCTTCCAAAAAAAACTGTTGAGCAGGAGCTGACATATCACCAGCAAACTGTTACACAAAGAGTAATCATTCATTGATATACTTAAAATTGCGCGATTCTTCTAACATGGGACTCGACTGTAAACAAGTACTGGCGATGTCAGTGCACGTTAAAGATCCCCAGGTGGTCGAAATTATTCCGGAGCCCTCCACTACGGCACCTATCTCTTCCTTTCTTCTTTCACTCCCTCCTTTATCCCTTCCCTTACGGCGCGGTTCAGGTGTCCAACGATATATGAGACAGATACTGCGCCATTTCCTTTCCCCAAAAACCAATTATTATTATTATTAGTTCTATAATGTAGTAAAGCATCCATAGCTATTGCAGGGAGTGCCAGCGATGGAGCACCTGCTATGAAGTGCTCACCTGGCAGTCAGTAAGGTCAGGCACTATCAGTTCGGGCACCATCTCAGGTATGGGAGCACCTCTGTGCGACATGGAAGGCTCACGCACCCCATATGCTGCATAGAAGAGCAAAAAATCAAAGTAAAAAACGTCATACATCACAAATTTCAATGTGAGCAACAGCTTGCTACAGGCTAGTTTGTGCACGCTGACATCTAAAAGTAGTACAAAATAACATGGACGAAGGCAGCATCGACTCTGTCCACTTCTGTGTCTTTGTTCCGATTATTTCATGCTGCTTTTAGAGACTGAATGTAAATTCTGCCCTGGCCATCATAGTGTGTAGTTTCAGTTCCGAACTTCCAGTAATTACAATACTTACGTAATTTGTGCTCGCGCATAATTTCCGCAGCCCCAACTTTTTATCCAAATTTTTGAAAAAAACTTTTACTCGCATATTTTGTGCTCGCTGCTGCACAAGTACACCAGCATGCAAGCAGGTGCATGCAGGGCAGGCTCGGGAAGATTAGCGCGGCCACATCGCCGCGTGTGAGTGTGTGGTGTCAAAAAATATCTGTGGTTCATTTGTAAATTGCTTCCAGCAAAAAAGGTCAACTGCATGCCGTTTATCTGGCTTGCTCATGCCGACAGTCGATTTTCCGTACGAACGGCTTCAAGAGCAAACTTCTGGTAACCTCCGAAGCATGCGTCGTGCCAGAATCCGATACTGCCAAACTATTGGCTATTCCATTTTCCCCTACTCAGCCAAGCCGCACGTGAAAGTGCCATTTTCTCACCCTGTACCTCCATTTGCATCTGACATGCTGCTTAGCAATTGTGATCAACCTGCTCCAACGAGGCTGAGAGCAAAACTTAAAGCTGAATGTGGCAAATGCCGTTTCTTAAAAAAAGTTCTCAAGTATTTCGGCAATATGCTGTCGCAGAATGGGTTGAGCCTTAGACCAGGAGAGGCTGGAAGGCATCCTGCAAGCACCGAGCAACTGGAAACAGTTTCGGGCCTTTTAGGCACAGTGAATTCGATTTCTCGCTTCATCCCAAACATGTTACCACTCACAGCTCACTGAGAGAGATTCTACGAAAGGATGCTGCATAGGTCTGGGAGGGCGGTCATCAAGTTAGCTCCAAGGCTCTCCACGAGGTGCTCTCAAAGGTGCCCATTCTGGCCAGCTACCAAACGGACAAGCCAATAACATTGTCAGTAGATGCTAGCAAAAATAAAGTCGGAGCAGTGCTACCTCAAGACGGGCACTTGCTAGCACAGTCATCAGGCTCGCTGACAGAAACGCAGTAAAGGTGCGCTCAGATTAAGAAAGAAATGTAAGCTATTGTACACGGTTGTGAAAAACTCTAAGACCACATTTTTAGGCACTCAAGTGCTGTAGGGGAATCCAATCACTAGTTGCTACAAATGATCCTAAAAAAAATGTCTCAGTGCCCGCTCCATCTTTAGAGCATGAGGCTTAAAGGGACTCTGAAATTATTTTTACAGTCATAATCTAGAGGTACAGGTCTACAAACGTGGTCTTTGTGAGTATTCGAGTCAAATTCAAAAGCTGTGTGTGGACCTTACAATTTACAAATAATTTTTCAAAATTGCTGCGAACAGTAGCTAATAACCACAATATTAGCGTGACACCTCACCATGCATTCTTAGCCACCCCTACCCTGATGACAACAGTAAGCAGTCAGGCAAGTCTTCTCACTGGGCGTGACCAAGTGACCTGGGTGATATGAGGCTAAGCGGAGGGATGCAGTCCCGACCTTTTTATTTTATTTTTTTCTGGCACTTCATCGTGCATGAGTTGAGGGGTGCGAGGAGGGCCATCATTTTTAATTGCCGATATCTTCGGTATTAATGAAGCTTGGAATTTTCGCGATGCGATGATGAGAAATGGAATACCGATCGCTACTGTTCTTTTCCTAAACTAAGTAAATATCAATTCAAAGTCCCTTTAATCTGCACATGTATCCGATGTAGGTCAAGTACACTCCTGGAAAACAATTCTTTATTGCAAACGCCTTATCACGATTTCCAAATTCAGCATTGCTGACAGAACAATGCAAACATTTTCACGTAGCTGCGATTGCATCCCTTCCTGTCTCGGACAAGCGCCTCAACCAAATGATGCAAAAAAGAACCAAGATACAGTGACGGTTCAGTTATGGTAGTACACAAGCACAAAAATGGCAGGACAATAAGACTGAAGCCACTCCAGAGCTAAAACGCTATTGGAGCTTCAGAGATGAATTGCATGCTAGAGAAAGTCTTTATCTTTTGAAGCGAATGCCTCATTAACCTTCCCAAGGTGCACAGAGACGTTCTATCCTGCCTTCATGTAGCACATGGCAGCACAGCAAAGACAAAGAAACATGCACACAACACTGTTTTGACTGGGCATGTACAGTAACACAAAGGAAGAGGCACAATGCTGCAAAACATGCCAAAAAGTACAAGCCAAGAAATGTGTGACTACCGCTATTGGGTCTCGACATTCCAAGCCTACCATGGTAAATTGTCGGGGAACTGACTTTTGCCATCACGATGGCTATGAATACTTAGTTCTCGTAGACTTCTACTGATTCTTTGTTGCAATCAAAGCAGTGAAGACGCCATCAGTAAGCAATGTCATTGATGACTGCGCAGATATCTTTGCAACGCATGGTTAACCGACACGACTAGTCACTGAAAACAGCCCTACATTCTCCACACAGCAATTTCGAGACCTTATGGGTGAATTGGGCATACGCCATGCTCGATCCAGTCTATATAATCCTCGCTCGATGGTATGGCAGAATGAGCTGTTCAAGAAGCTGAATGGGTGCTGAGAAAGTGCAGATTTGGAAGCACTGATTTTTGTGCTGCCCTCTTAGAGTGACGGAACCCTTCTCGTGATTCTTGCTTGACATCTCCAATACAGAGACTAATGGGCAGACAGACTAGAACATGGCTCCCTGTGCATGCAGGGCTCTTACACCCATGGTTTGTTTCACCACAAGATGTGCAATGGCCCCTTCAATACGTCAGAAAAAAGCAATGAGTCTTCCACAACAGGCATGGAAGACCCCTTCCAGAACTTCCCATCAAAGATTTGGTTTCCTGCTACAGCTGTTCAGACAATGGAAAGTCCACGCCCATACATACACGAAACCGAAGATGGACGCCAATTACAGTATACCAGAGATCACCTTAAGTCACCACCTTCCCAAGACATTGCTGGAGCTGAAACAACTACCATCCCAAAGCCATCAGAAAACACACAAGTTAAACCACTGCACAGAAGCAAGGAAGCAGAGCCCACCAAAAAGATACCAGTGAAAAACTTGCAGCTGCCGTAATCATAAAAAAGTGGAGATGTAGTGTGTAGTTCCAGTTTCGGACTTTCCGTAATTAAAACCAGCTCACAGTGCTGCCGAGCGGCAGCTATGCTCCTGTTGTTCTTGCGACATTCTGCTCCTGATCGTGTCTGTGTAAACACAACCATGTGCAAGCCTGCTACTGCAAGACAGTGAAATAAAAAAAAACAATATAAGTTACTACTTTAGAGACGGTTGCATTAATGGCTGACTTGCATGCGGCGTCAAGGGTGGTATTGTGGTAAAACACACAGCTTCAGCAGTGCAGGCCAGAGCAAGCTTTGATAAGCGGATTTTATAGAAATGTGCAGCCCCTTCTACAGTGGTCCTGATTCACCAGCGTGGCGGCTGCTGTGATGTCACTGGAAACTATATATACCCGTTTGGTAACAAGCCATTTCCAAGTGCACTAGTGCCACTTCAAGAAGGAGCAGCCCATAAAGAATGGTAGAAATAATTGCCTTATTCGCATCTTCCTCCCTTCTTATAATGGGTCTGTAATTTGCTGTTCCTGCAGCTCAAGCCACCACCCGGCCTCTCCTGTCGGCTTGCAACTCCAAACACCCCTCCAAACCTCACCTGTGGTTGGGAGGGGCGTTCACAAATGCTTATTCCCATCTATATGCAATGGCAGACTTTCCAACGTTTCAGCACTGTAGGCGCTTTCCTTTTTTACCCCAACGAAGGAGTTCGCCCTGTAAACACTTCGCCTAGCACACACTGCGAAGTGTATCCCCACTTCGCATTACCTATAGTTGTAACTAATGCGTGGTGGGTATGAAGCAGCGACTACCCCTGTCACACGGGCACTTTCGGTCCTCATTGAGTCAATGCTCATCGAACTGAATGCAGATCGACGGTTGTGGCACGGCCACTTTCAAGCGCAATCGAGATCGATCCTGCTTGACTCGATGTCGATTCCTCAAGAGTGCTTAAGGTTCCAAGCACAATCGAAAGGACTCTCGCTCTCACGAAGCTCACGAAGAACAAACATCACCACAGGCAACTGAAGCTGGCCACGGGCACCTCCCATTCTTGCGGCGATCTTTGTGACGATTCCCAGGCGTTCTCCCAAGACCCAAAATCACGGTCTTGCTAATCGCAGGTTCGGAGCACGCCGCAGACAAGGAGTTCAACGAGTTGGCTTACTCTCAATGACGCGATCCTTGCGAATCCGATCATGGAATGTCCCTCGAATGTTGTGCACGGGAAACTTGCGGAAGTTTCGTTTTCCCAGGCACTGGCCTGTCGTGGATAGGTACCTGACCTGTGACCATGTAACATTGACAGCGTGCTTCAGCGACGAATTCATTGCGCGCCTGGTTTCAGACTTAACCGCCGCCACATGCACACTACGCTCGAAAAGACACGACCTCACACAACTACAGACCACCGCTAGCCACCGATTGTATTTGACACCGATGCCGCTGCCTGTTCTCAGTGTTTGCGACATAGAATTTCTTTAGAAACTCTATGCAACTAATCATAAAATTTTGTGTTCAGTCAGATTAATGCAATCCTTTGAAATATAGGTAACAAATTGAAAATTATTCGAAGGGTTATCCGCAAAATAACTTCAGCAGTTGTAGTTTTTTTGTTTGTTTTCACTATTAAAACTAGATTTGAAGTACTCACTCGACAATATCTTGCCATTTTCTTTATTAATTTTGAGTGATATAACAAAAGTTAGGACTAGATTATTTCCTTAAATTACTTTAACATTCTTGCGAAGCGTTGTTAGCGTTGCCCCTAGAAGTTCTTGTTTTTCCCTAGGATTTTAATGGAGCGAAATGAAACGGTTGGGCAAGACAGAGTGCAATGTAGCTTTTTCTGAACCGGTAAGATCAGAGCCTAGCGACGTTTCCTTCGTCACCAGTTTATATTAGCGCATATTATGATATGCATAGTAGCTACGACGTCAAACAAACGGCAGGCAACAATAGGCCAGTAGAAAGCCCGAGCATCCATTGACGCTTCATGTTTTTTTTTTTTGTGTGTACTCCCGCCGTTTCTTAAGGTCTGCGCCTGTTTACGCGGTTAATATCAGACGTGTAACTGTGCCCGTCGTTCCTGACCATTTTGCAATCGCAGGAGAGGCACACGTCGCCAAAAAAGAACAAAACGCCCGAGAATGAAAACAACGACGTAGCAGACAGCGCACGCGGAACCGGCAAACGAAGGTACATTCCCTAGTCTAGGGAATTCAAATATGCCATTCGAGCACTTACTGCGCGACTCGCGTACTATCGGCGCAGGGCCAGTGCGTTGTGTCGGGCCGATTTTTGTTGCAAACGTTTCGGGCCCGGGTCATAACTTCGGTGCTGATCGTCCTCGTGCCGTGAGCCGCAGTGTGACGCTCAATATGCGCGGCTGGTGATGTCCACGGTCGAGCTGATGGCTCCCCAAGGAGGCGGCGGCGACCGGTCATCGGAAAGCGGCGACAGCCAGGCGCTCAAGCGGAGCGCCAGCGGATCGCAGGAAACGTGAGTTGCCCGGGCGTCGGGGTACGACGACGCCGCCGTCTCGGCGCTGTGTCGCGCCGCGGGCCGCGGTCGGGTTGAACGTGCTGTGATCGGCAGCTGCGGGCGTCGTGTCTGGGCCCCTCCGCAGGCGCACGTGCGGCCCTGCCGCCAAGGACGCTCGCGCGCGCTGCTCGACCGGCCCTCCAGCTGACCGGTCGAGCACGGCCTTGGCTTGGACGCGGTGCCGCGCTGTCAGTCTGGCAGGCCGGTGGGCACCGTTTTTTGGGGCCAAACGCCGTTGGAGAGTTTTGTCTCGGCCGACGCTTAACGACGGAGACACTTCAAAGCTATCTGAAGCCGCCACGATAACGGATAGCTTGATCTAAGTATGTCCGTCCAAGTGGTGGCAGAGGTAACCGTCGAGTCGCGAGAGGAATCCGACTGCATTGTCTCGGTGAGGAGAAACACGTTAGCCTCATCGGTGTGGTCCAAGAGTCTCGTAGTACGAGCGATTGCAAGTTTGGGCACTTGCCCGATCTTAGGTTTGCAACATCGCATATCCACCGTGGTGTCGCCGTCACTGACTTCGCAGATGTGTTAATCGTCGCGGCGAAATGCCAGCGGCTTTCCCGAGCATGTGACGGTTTTGTAACAAAACGCGGTGAAAGCGCACTTTCGGTGTGTTTGCATGTGTCGTGATCGGTATGCGAGAGCCGCGTACGTAAAAGAAACCAAGGATACGTTCCGGAGTTCGGCGTCACAAACAAGGTTTTGCGCCGGCGCCTCCTTGAAATCGCTGTTGAATATTAAGGAGGGTATTGCCGAAGGACCTTTGAAGCTGCTTTGCGCCTGCTACCGAAGGGAGGTAGCGCAGAGTGTCTTGCGTTTCTTTTAAAAGTTACGCGAATATGCTGAAGAAACAGCGGGTTGCTGTGAGCGTTTGCGTTACATCTTGCTGCACTGCGTTATCCATAGCTGCGTTGATTTTTAACGAAATCATTGTTCTGTAGCCCAGGTGGTATGAATCCTTTGCTACGATAAAAGTTCGAACGCGCCACGGTCGTGCTTATCACGCGCGTTGTGTGAACTTCTCGTAAGCCATGAACAGCGAGCGAGGCGCTAAACATAGGCAAACGGGATCGTTTACTAGCGGTTTTTCCCTTTCGAGTGGAGAGAGCGTTGTGTTTGCTTGGAGGGCAAAGATAGCGCAAGGGCGAAGTTCACTAAGGAGATGCGAGTTACACGGTCGTGCTCTGTAGCAGAAATTAAGACAGAAACCATACCAAACGTTCACTCCGGAATAAATATAGAACCAGGACATTTATATCTGCAGATGTTTCGAAGGCATTTTCCGTACATGTTCGATCCGGAAGCCACATGCGACGAGCAAGGAAGCCTTTCCGCGTTTGCTGTGAGCTTCCAGGGTTTCCTTAGTAAGCATGTAGCGTTTTATATGGAAAACGAGATTCATTGACGTGGCACTGCGCCGAATCCGCGTGTAGGTTGAGTCACAGTGGCTTATATAATTGGTAGGTATTCGCTTCTAAGACCCGCACCGAGCTATAAAAAGTACCGTTCCGGATTCATTTCGTCCGCATGACCTCGTCGTTTTTAGCGCGTTCCTTAGTTTTGTTCATCGCTGTTTGTGAATCTAGGCTTCGCCAAGGTACACGCGCCTTAGCCGGGTGCCGAACCCGCGACCTCGTCTACAACATCGATGTGCACTGAACAATCGTAGGTGGTGCAGGTAACGCTGACCGCACTGCCTGCTGCTGTGTTGAATCGACAACGTTGCGTGTGTAGCGTTAATGCCGTCCATTTTTAACCTCGCGTTTTGTGTTTCTTTGTGCAGCAAACCAATCCGCACATTTCTTAATGCGCCGATCGCGCATCGATTGCTCTGCGATAACCTTGTTCTGCGATAAGGAAAACAATCGAAGCGCGTAGCCTTTCGTAATTCCGTCCCGTCTTATCCGCGATCGCTGCGGCCTTTTAAGCAGCTCCAGCAATGAATAAGTATAGTGGAAATATCCAACTTCAAGACAGCACGCTGGTACAACTGGTTTGCGGGAGGGCTTCCCGCTTGTTGCGGCTTGAAACGAGTGGGAATCTGATTACGTTTGGTGGCGGTTTCCTCTGACCCAGGTTATCTGGTTCGTTGTAGTTTCGCCTTGGGATTCGCTGTCCCTGAAATAATGGAAAGCGCGCAGAAAAGAAAACGCACTTGGAAAGAAGGAAAAGCTGGCTTCCTTTCTTTAGCGTCGACATTTCCCGCCGCAGTATTGCGGACGAACTAAATCGATAGCGGTCGATGACAGGGTCCTGAACGCAGATGGACGCGCTGCGGCTGACTCCCAAATGAAGCACCAGCGGCCGCTGTGTACTTATGCACTTTATCGGAACGGTGAGAACAGCGACCCAGGAAAGATAAATTTTAAATCTTATTGCACCTCTGCCCCGAAGGAGGTTCACTCCTTATCGGTTAGCAGGTAGAAAAGTCTCGATTCTGTCGTTTACGCCGAGGTATATAATGCCTCTCTAGTTCACGCCTCAGTGTTTTAGAGATATCATTTTAGGGTCGGCCTACGATGTTTTGTCTGTTATATTATGCACCATCAGCAACCATGTTTAGTTGTGTGCGACAAACGCGTTGTATACGCTTCCTCTAGCCCTTCGTCCTACATATACAGGCGACGTCCAGGGCTTCCGTAGGGCTCCCTTGGAAGCACCTATACAGCGGCCAATTTTTTTACTCTTATGTGGTAATATTTTGTTGTTTTAAGCATCAGTGCTCTTTTAAACATCATAGTAAGCAGGTTACAATTAGCTTCCGAGGCTTTATGTCTTGTAATTTTTTGTAATCGGTGCAAGCGCGAGTTGCCGAACTCGTTTAATTCAAACAGTCGGTTTATACGAACTAGCTCTTTAGTCCCGCCAGCATTAAGAGCGTTAAAACGGCTCCCCTTAATTCGAACTCCGCATAACTCGGACAAATTTTCGGTCCCCGGCGAGGTCGGATGTGGAGAGTTGACTGGCAGGGATGCGAAGACAAAGCGTAACATCGCGTGCCGCACTTCTACGATACAAGCGCTCGCGGTTTCATTTTGTTTCGAATATTTGACGGAGACGCAGCAAAGCAGTATTAAAAATGCCGAAAATAAAAAAAGGCATGACCAAAGTTTTCGTTTTTAATAAAACCTCCTCCGCCCAGAAACTGCGGCGGCACCCTAGTAGTTACGCAACGGCTGCCGCAGATGTGGTGGCCATCGCCGAAGACGGCGACCCGCTCAGCTCACCCGTGGCGGATGAGCGGGAGGTTTGACAAACGTGACGTGACTGCACGAGTGCACTATAGCGCCGCGCAAGGTTTCGCTTTTTCTTGCCTCTGGTAGTACAGGTGCGACGTGAACTCGGCGCCGACACGCGACCGACTGCCGGTTTCGTCACCGGCGCCGCAAAATGCCTCCGCTCGCTTCGGCGCCGCTCTCTCCTTTTGTTTCTCTTTCGCTCCTTATCCGCCTCAGTGCGGGATTTCGCAGACCGGTGTGTGCTCCTCAGTGACCATTCCCGCCTGGACCCTGCTGCGGAGCTCGTTAGCTCCTCAGTGACCATTCCGGTCTGGACCCTGCTGCGGAGCTCGTTAGCCGTCGCCGCCAGTGTGGCTAATAGGTGCCCCGTTTCCGGAGCCCAGCGCATGAGGCGCAACTTTTGACAAGGGCGTCGCGGTTTTGGCCCTCCGCTGCCGGGGATATGCGCCTTCCACGGTGAGGACGTGGATCGTACATACATGTACAGGGTGTTCCATTTTATTTACTGCTGATTAGTCGGAACAAATTAATTACAAAGCTAATATGAGTAATTAAATTGGTATTCACGAATTCTTGAAAAAGTATCCTACCTGGTCAGACATAACTCAACTTCAAAAGAAGCGCTTGGCAGCTATTATTGCATTGTTGCAAAGAAAAAAAGAAATCTGCATTAAATAAACTGGAAAGCCCTGTATACACGCGCCGCATGCATGTTGCTGGTTGTAACAGTCCTTGTGACGGTTTCAGCCGCTGCTACGCAGTCTGCCACGCATGCCCGTGGTTGCCTGGCTTCAATCTGTCGGTGCCCATAGGAGCGGAGAGTTGCAGACGGTGACGTGTTACCGGCGCTTGTCGCTTCGCGCAGCTGTTTCCGCGTTAACAGAGGCACCAACCTCTTTCGTTGCGAAGGCTTGTCAGGCAGACTTTACTCGCTTCTGTGTATACGCATTTTCTCTCTTGCTCTGTTTTTCTCTCTACTTTATAATTTTTATTACTTTCTAAGTCTCTTACGGGCTACTTCTTCTGCTGGCTCGTTGATAGCGACCAAATCTGGTACTTCGTCTCCTTGAGAGCGGAAGGAAATGTGACATTATAGGCTCGACCCCGCTGTTGATCCAACCTGCGAGATGATGAATTTGTTAGCTTGTTTGTAGTGCTTTCCAGCATGCATTTGTAACTGACTTCTTAGGTATCTTGGGTTAACGTTGCTTACCAAAATGAATCGCATTTCATGGCTAAAGCCTTCGTACCAACCTTGTTAAAGGAAATTTTCATAGTGTCTTAACTCGATCTACGAGTGTGCGTTTTCTATTCCGATTTGACTTCCTTCGGCCCCAGATGTGACATATATTACGTTGGGGCAGCCTAAAAAGATTTAAAAATAATAAGCCCCTGCTTGCACCACTGACGTATAACAGGTTTAATTCAATTTGAAAATAAAGGAAAAGGCCCGAGGGCAATGGTATTGTTTTACCACCCGTAGGTGGGGAAAATGGAAAAAACGAGAGGGGGTGGGTGAAACTACATAGTGACCCACAGCCGGGGGAGCGGGCCCGGGGAGACTCCCCTGATGACGTAGCGGAGAGAATGGATGAAATGGATGGGTTGTATGGTTGTCAGGAAGGGGTTATGGGTATGAGGATGGGAACGGGGACAGCGAGTTTTTTTGCTCTGATCCTTCGAATGTCTCGACTCCTTTTCTGGCCTGCCTGGCCAGGACAGGGTGGGTGTCAAGATTGCCCAATAGTGCGGCCCCGCTCACGGGATGCGTCGCATTCGTGCATATTCTGCCGCAGAATGTTTCACGAAGCACGGGAGCTGCATAAGTAATCGTAATAATAATAATCTTAGCAAAAAAGCAAGTAATTATATCGAATTTTGTGCACCTGAAACATTGAATGGTGGACAATCTGTTAAGTACTTGTCGTTGCGACCCATTCGATCAGCGCACCTCATATTTCACGTTTACGCGCCAGGACAAACAAACTTTTTTTTTCACTGTTTTGTTTCCCTTCCTTTCCGCCCTCATTTCTTTCACAGCGATGGCTGTATATGGGGCTTTATTTTTTAATTCTTTCTCTGGGGGGGGGGGGGGGGGGGACCCGCCGCGGTGGCTCAGTGGTTTGGGCGCTCGACTACTGATCCAGAGTTCCCGGGTTCGAACCCGACCGCGGCGGCTGCGTTTTTATGGAGGAAAAACGCTAAGGCGCCCGTGTGCTGTGCGATGTCAGTGCACGTTAAAGATCCCCAGGTGGTCGAAATTATTCCGGAGCCCTCCACTACGGCACCTCTTCTTCCTTTCTTCTTTCACTCCCTCCTTTATCTCTTCCCTTACGGCGCGGTTCAGGTGTCCAACGATATATGAGACAGATACTGCGCCATTTCCTTTCCCCAAAAAACCAGTTATTATTATTATTATTATTATTATTATTAGTATTAGTATTATTCTCTGTGGGAACGTGGCGTCGCCATCGTACGTAGTGCGTGCACACACGCGTTGACTCCTTTTCGACCTATATACCTTGTCACAGTTGCCTTTTTGAGCGCAGCCATGTTTCCATTGGGCTGGGCCAGCATCGTTCTGATTAGCAGATTTCCTGCGGGCATCTGCTGCGCGTGCGCAGTCCAACACGCACGCATGCTCAGTCAAGCTGTAAACAGTAAAAGGGTTAATAGGGGCTGTGTTTTCGTAGGGATTCGTTTATATTTTTTTTTCGTCTCATTGCCAGTGATCAACCCGGCTCCTGGTAACAGAGCCGTCGAACGACACTGTTCGTTGGCAATAAACGCAGACCTCAGAGGCGGCAAGCTGCCCATGGAACCGGGAAAGGTATCGCTACGGCATATATGACCATAGATCAGGTTGAGCATGAGCCGTAGGGGAGTGAGCACTCTGGATAATCGTGCACGTGTCGTAAAATCATTGGTCGATTTAATTCCTTGCTCTTCTTGAAGTTCTGGAGTTGTTTGTATGCGGCAAATTTGCCCGGACGCCACCTTATATTTCTCAAAATAACCTATAGAGGGAACAGCGCTTCGTCCACCGCGGAAATATACCCGGAAGCAAAAGCTTCGTGTTTGGCTCGATTAATGTTTGGTCAAAGAAGAAGTATGGGGAACTTGCGCTGAAGTTTGCGGTGCCGATTGCAGCGCCATAACACACTGCCTAGCGAGATGAGCTAGCAGTTTTGCGTAAAACTCTTAGTACTTTTCCGCGCCACCTTCAGGCCCTTATTGGCGTGAGCCTCTTCGCTCTGTCGAAGGCGCACGTTCCGTGCGTCAGATATATCTGGGCTACGCCGAGAGAAGCTAGGCTGTCAGCCAAACGCGGGCATCTAATCGCGCAGAATGTGTTCTCGCGTTTGCAGCGGCCCAAGCGGCTGACAAAAGCTGTTTTGAGTCACCGAATGGAACAATTGCAGTGCCACCTTGGCAGCGCAGGTTCCCCATACGCGGTTGCTGAAACATACGCGCCGCGATGGTCGCCGTTGTACGCAATTATTCCATTATAGTACGTCTCTCACTATATTTAAATGAATGTGTTGCAAGCAAAGTGTTTAGTATTAGCCGCCTGTGGAAATTAGCAAAGCATTTCTGGGATGTTCGCCTCAAGGAAAATCGCATTTTAACAATAGAGAGTTTTAGTTTCACGTACGTAGAGGGTTCACGTACGCAAACGTGAGAAGTCTACGTAGCCTGCACGCAGGTGGTTTGAAACCCTTATAGTTACACGTACGCGAAACACGCCGCGCGTTACGCCTAGCGCCATCTACTAAGGAACACAGACACTGGTTGTAGCCAAAATCATCCAAGACAAGTCATTAAGCGAAGCCATTCATAGCGAGACCGTTGCTATGACGACGACCAACGCTACTTCGTCAGGCTTAGCAGCTGAAAAATCGCCCTTCTGTCTGAAAAACAAAAGCTATTTGTCGCTTGAAACCTTATGCGATGGTAAGAATGGGCAAATCGAAGGCGAATACAGCAGTTTAGAACACCATATCGCCTCGAGGGATTAGCGACGAAGCTGTTATCGCCGTGAAGCGGCGGGCAGGGTGCCGCCATGTTTGTCAACGCTACGTACGCAAGCAACGCAAAGACCGCAACGTAACAATCCGAATCTCACGTACGTACGTGAGACTCGCTCATACCCTTTGCGTTCTGCGCATGCGCACTCGATGAAATACCGCAGCGCTACTTTCCCCCGTTTGTGATATTGAGAAACGTTATGGGTGGGACAGAAGTCGGATCCCCCTGTATAGGTAGGAGCCGGACTTTTCGGTTTTTATTTTTCGAAAATTCGGTGGACTTTTTCGGTGTTTATTTCACAACGCCACTTTCGGTTTTGTTTTCGGTGATATTTTCTACATAAGAATTTTCGGTTTTTATCGGTGCAACAAATGATGTCACTGTGCTGTCAAAATTGCCGTACAGTTTTCATTAACCTTCCCCTTTTTTTTAACCAGCCGCTCATGTAGCAGTGTATTTACCACATAAATGGCCGTCTTTTGCAGACGAAAGTCATACAGTCGCAACAAAAAGCAAAAATGCCGAAGTTAAATGACTGTGCCGTGAGCCAAAACGTGAATGGAACCTTAGTTCTAAACACTTGATTGTCACAGTCTGGTTGCATCTGAGATAAACGAGAGAATCCCGTACTTTATGCTCCGTGTGCTGAGGCAGCGATGGAATTGTTGCTTAACCGTCGCGGAAGCCAGAACACGGCAACTTCGTGCCGTTTGTGCATGGTTTCGGTTCCAAAAAGTTTTCAGTGTCTGTACATGCAGTGGAAAAACCTACTTAACGAATTGCGACAGCCCCAAGCCGGTGATAAGTCTGACCACACGGCGCTACGCTAGCCAGTATAGCGCTTAGCTTACTAGTCGAGCCTTCCTAACTGCAACAGCCTGTCTGAGTTCGCGGATCAATGCCGCATAACTCACGAACACTATACTAAATTCCCAAAGTACCTTTGTCTCATCGCGTTCCTGGTTCCAGCGCATTCGTAATTTTCAGCTGTGACCTACTGTAACTGGCACTGAATTGGCAGTTAGATGCGACACTCATAACTGAAATACGGACCTTTTTCCGGTTAAAACCGAAGTTTAAAAAAATGTGAATTCGGCGTACTTTTATCGGTGTTTTTCGATTTAAGCCGAAAAGTCCAACCCGTACAGGTATAGGATATATTGTGGATGCGCCATGCCATGGCTGCGCGGCAGGTGCACGGAGAAATCTCTGCGGGGTGTGTGACGTGCTATTTTGAGCCACGTGGGGCGGATATAGCGGGCGGGCTTCGCACGGCGGATGGGTCCGGTATATGCATCTTCTCGGAGCCGTATAGCAGCAGCAGCAGCAGCGCTCTGTCGTGCGCCGCTAGGCATGCATTCGGGCGCTGATCAGCTGGCTGCAGGTTACACCGGCAGAGTTCGGTGAACCGGAAAAGGAGGCGGCTTGGAACGGCACCGACATTGTTTCCCGCCGAGCATGCGGTCAGCTGCCTTTCTGTGCGCGCGGAGGTGTTTGACCGCGCCCGCGGCTCGTCTCAGCTGCATGCGCACCGGCGCGAAGTGCAGGCTGCAACGGCCGGCCGACGTAGTTGTAGGAGCTGCTCAGGCTTACAGGAGGATATACTACCGCCTCTCTCTGAGCTCGTGGCTAACGAACCCGGAAGGTGTATTTATTCGAAAGAACTTTTTACTATACAGCTTGGCTTTTAACGCGCTGTAGCTCATGGGTTCACTGGTCCATGTCATTTCACTTCGACTGTAAAGGTCTAAGGCCTTGCACCTAAGGGAGGAAGGGGGGGGGGGGGTGTACGTCAGCTCGCTCGAACGAACCGTGCAAGGAAGAAAAAGAAAGAATGACGGGCGACTTAGCGTGGTTAGGCCAAATGCGAATTAGGTGCGGTCGGTTTTCCCTTTGGTTTCGGTTCGGGCGTGTTCTGGATCCACTGCACACGGATGGAAGTAGTTGAAGACGACAACATCGAAGCGCACGCAGCGCGAAAGCCTGGCAGTTAAACGCGCGGTATGCTCGGCTGCGGCAGTGACACAGTGATCTAATGCTATGGCCAGCGAAGCTGATCTGTTCGTGTCGCCGCGGGTTCGAAACCCACTCGCGGTCATATACTGTTTCGCCATAAAGCGTTTTACATAGCTGCCCATGAAAGCCTGTTGGCAGGGTGCTGACAGGTAGTAGGCCTCCTGCTAGAGGCTTCGGACAGACAAACATCGGTGAAATCTGAGATTGGGCGTTTTGTTGCTAGCGCACTAAAAGATCGAGGACTATCAGGGTTTAACATCGGTGAAAACGAGAAAAAAAAATGAGCTGATTACGGTGAAGTCGCTAGTTGTCAGAATTTATCGCGTGGGATAGTCTTTGGTAGCTCCCCTTGTTCGATATTTCATCAACAGTTAAGTGCACGGGATTTAAATAGGGTCAGAATAGAGGCAGAGTGGAATGGCTGAGGTATGACGGGAGCTGTACCCGCAGAGTTCTACGGGAAGGCGTCGGGTGTACCCGCCGGCCGACTTTGTCGTCGTGTTTCAGTAAACCTATACAACGCTCGACGTTAGCCTCTAACTTCTGCCGGTATAGCGCTAACGGCGTTCGCGAGAAGCGTATTCGCAAAACAAGTATAGAGGTCTGAAAAAAAACAAAACATATATAGCGCGCGAAACCTAGGCAGCAACAACTGCTTTGGAAATAAATTCGCATTGTGTGCCAGTGGAAGCCTTTATATCCTGTATACAAGCTCGCTTCCACCCCGTTTACTACACTTCCGCTTCTCTATTGTCGTATTATTTTCGAGCTCAACCGGATAACATGGGTAACCGATCATCCTACATGCGTACGCGGTCATTTTTGAAGAGTACGATTTACGCGTTTCAAAGTTTATACTGAAGTGCGAAAAATTACTGCACTGTAGAGAAGCGCATGTGTTGCGTTCTCCATTCTCTATGTTACTGGCAGTATTCGTGCTTCTTTGAAAAAAAAAAGATCAGTGCCCTATTCAACTGTACGAACTTTCCACTCATGTACAGGTTGTTTAACATTTAGGGGGAACACGGGAAGGCGAGGCCTGGAAGGGGTGCTTCGCGTTGTCTGCCACGTTGCCGGCTAGTGCGGCCGCGACGGACGCCCTGGTGCTCCGAGGAGCGCGGCCACGCCCTATCGTGTTCTCTCCAAGTGTGCAACAACCTGTATACAGTGATGACGCGGTTACGCAGGTCAAATTGTCAAGAGCGCCCACGCTGACTGGTCTTCATGAATAGTGCTTCACTTGGCTATCAGTGAAGGGGCCAGTTTTTAGTTACGTCGTATCACGACGCAAGCTACAACGCCATCTATAGTACGCTAAGTTGTATATGCAGGTACCGCTGTTAAATTGGCGAGAACGTTGTCGAGCAAGGCAGTATTGACGGTATAGGATGTCGCTCTCCAATGATTGAACCGCGTTCGCCCGTATGTATGAGTCACGCTCGAAGGAAGCAGTGAAATCGTGAAAATTGTGGTTTCTCATTTAATGGGGTTGCACGCTGTCCCTGTTTGTTTCAAAATGTGCTGCCGTATCTCTCTCGGTTTCAGCGAAAACCCTTGCGATATACGCATTTGCAGCTATGCGCGCCTGTCTTGCTGTCTAGCAGCGCATTTGCGCTACTGTGCTCTTACATCATGGAGCTGTAATCATGGAAGAGGCAGGAGGTCGTGGCGCAGCCTGCATCGAGTCACCTTACGAGTCCGACGCGGAGAATTTGTTAGGGCGGCTGCCAACGGGCTAAGTTTGAACTCCGACAAGTCTCGCTAATAAATTGAAAGAAAAAAAAGAAAAAGAAAGAAAGAAAAAGAAAGGAAGAAAAAATGAAAGAAAGAAAGAAAAAGAAAGAAGCGCTTCCCCAGCGCTAGACAGGCTCTGTTCGCATGCAGGCAGGCCTCGTTCGGGCCCATGACGCGTGTACAGCGTATTTCCCGTGTCTCGCGTTGAATGCCAGTCTTATCCGCCCACGGGGAAAGAAAGCACTCTGCTCGGCCACCGACGCGGACATACGTCTTTTGTTTCGCCCCTCGTAGTAAGTTGCAACAGCTTCCTTTCGAGACGCCGCGCCTCGCTCATTGTTCCTTCTCCTTTATGGGTGGCGATTGGGGAGCTCGCTGCCGGTTTCCTCTGTGTGCCACCTCACCACATGTTTCACGCTGCGTTCTCACTTCTGAACACTCCTGTCTCTTTTCCTGCCACCCGAGGTTTTACCCGCGAAGAGGAGAAATGCGTCCTTGCACGTTTGTCGATTGCGCCTCCCGAAGGCAATGCGCAAGTAATTACGGAACATCGTAGCGGTACGAAGCTTATGGCTGGCTCGTGTACTGTGGGCGTTTCAGAAGGTTGTGCGTTCGAATCACTACCGGGGTCACCAAATCCGGCGGAGCTGGAAGTGAGGCGGAGCATTCCCGACGATATTAGGTCTCGAAATCCGCTATTTTTTGCCGCACTATCCGCACACTGGGGACGACATCGTTAGAACTAAAAGCGCGGCGAGTTAGTTTGGATTTGCATGCTGTAATAGCTCGAAAGACGACTGACCAAGAAAGCGGCAAAACAACACAGCGCTGTCCCGCACACTTCGTCTGACGACTGGCGAACACGCCGGCGGATAAAAGCTCACCTTTATCGACTTGCAGCTTGGAAGCTTGTTCTGCTCTGAATGCGCATGTAACGAACAACACAACACGATAGCAAAGCTCAAAAGCAATTACGCTGCTAGCGCTCCAGTTGCCTCATCGCAGTTGGCACTCGTCATATAAATGCGGGAGCAAGTTTGAAGAATTCGCACTATAGAGCTAACAACGAGCCCGAAAGATGGAAGTAGTAGCGGTTATTCAATTTCGCAGCCAACAAGTGCTGCAACACGGGCGGTTGCTTTCGCCGGACGCCTGAGCGCCTCATTGTCAGCCTGGCAGGTGAGCGGTAGCGTTCGTGCGGCTCCCTTGACCCGTCCGAGACATTTTATTACTTTTTCCAACGCTCAACTTTCCCTTCCCCCTGCTCGGATGGCGCCGGACCTCCGTCGGTGCGCGCATTTCGCGATGACTACACACGCAGCCGCGCCTGGCATTGTGCACGAGAGTGCGCGCGACCGGGAGAGGTTGCGTGCTGCCGGTGGCCCCCTTTCGCGCCGCGTCGGCTCTGCCAGCCCGCTTCGCCGTTTTAAAGTTCGCTCCGCCGTGTGTCCTTGAGCTGTCCCTCCCTCTTGCTCGCCATCTATTTATTTGCTGTTTCCTTTTTTCCCCATCCTCTGTCTGAGCATGCAAATGCCCGAGTGCACGCGTCGCGTTGTGTGGGCAGTTTGTGCGTGGCGCCTCTGCCTCCTCTTTCCGCGCCGAGGCCAGCGAGGTCCTCTAGCGGCCAGACCGGATGATGAGCCTGCGCTCCCTTTGATCAGCGTGACGTGACCTCCTTTGACGAGAGTCTGGAGTCCGGATCTCAACTGGTTCCTCCCCGATTGTCCGACGTCGCGACGGAGGGTAGCGGCGGGGAAAGGGGGTGAGAGAGGGAAGAGGTGGCAAAGGTCGTACCTCTATGCGTTGTCTGCCCCGCTCACGAACCGAGCGGATTCTCCTCACGCCGGCGACGACCGGAAAGCTCCGCTTTGCGCGGGGCCCTTGATCCTGCCTTTGGGACAGTGGGGGCGATTATGACGAGGAAGAACTGTAGTGCGCAGTACTACCTCCTTTACGGGCATTCTGTGGAACCACGGAGGAGAATTGGATTGGACTGCAAAACTTTTATTTCCAGCAGTTTGAGGGGCTTTAGGCTAATCGCCTCAACGACGGCCAGATCTTGGCTCCTGGCGGCGTCTTCGGCGAGTTTGACGACCTTTGAGTCTCCGGATCGGAGCTGAGTAGGAGAGCCGCCCATTGTTCAAGCAACTTTATTTTTTGATAACGTTACCGTGTGGACTGCCAAAGGAACTGACGATAAAATAGAGGAAACTCTACAAATTGCCATAGAAGAAGTTGAAAAGTATGTAAATGATAGAGGAGAAAAAAAAAGGGGGGGGGGGGGTCGAGGAACGGGAAGTCGCCCGTGAGGCGCTTTGCGATTGGTGGAGTGAAGTAGTGCAGAGTAACTTATACGCTCGCCCATGGTAACCAGTGTCATGAGCGTGTCCAGCGCTGGCCTGGATCTCTTGGCAGGGCTGTCAGAATGACCGAGTCGGTTTAACATGGAGTAAAGAGTGCTTTATGTTCGATTTCTGGCCCCCCAGTCGGCTGACACTTTAAGGGGACTGAGAGCAGTATATTTTAACCATGAAATGTTTTCAACTCCTGTTGTCGGCGCGTCGCGGGCGACCTTGGCGCCAGAACGGAGAAGTCGTACCTAAACGAACATTGGCGAAATTTTCAGTTCACCTGCCCCTGGTGTCTATGTGCTGCGCTCCAGCCGGAACAGAGCATGCGTCAACAACAGCATCTTCGCGGTCCGGTGCCGTCGACACAATTCTCGTGGCGCCATCCATCAACATGGCCAATAACAAGCTCTGGGTGCGCACATCTCCATACGTAAAAAGCTGCAAAGAGAGCCGAGCATGCTGTCGCTCGCTGGGGAAAGCTTAGGAAAGAAAAGCGGCTGATATGAACCGCTCCCCATAACTAGTGCGGGTGTCAGTATCTCTGAGCCATGCTAGAATACTCTACTCGTTCCCTAGCCGCCGCGGTGGCTGAGTGGTTATGGCGCTCGGCTGCTGTCCCGGAAGGCGCGGATACGATCCCGGCTATGGCGGTCGCATTTCGATGGAGGCGAAATGCTAGAGGCCCGTGTACTGTGCGATGCGATGTTAGTGCACGTTAAAGAACCCCAGGTGGTCGAAATTTCCAGAGCCCTTCACTATGGCGTCCCTCATAGCCTAAGTCGCTTTGGGGCGTTAAACCTCCATAAATTATAAAGCTTTGCTGCAGTGCATTTAAAACTTACATCTACTCTCTATGACGAGGTAGTGTGTGAGTTTTTCTTAATATATTCAGGTTTTGGACCCATTTGAACCTCACCTCTGTTGACAAGGCCATAACGCTGCCAATAAGGTAACACTCAAGTTGAACGAAAAATAAAGAAAAAATGCGTGCGTAAAAGCCAGAAGGGCGCTATACTTTTTTTCTCCTTACAGTTCTTTCCTTCCCTATTTTTCCCCTTCTTGTTTTTCTTTTTTATTTCTCGCTGTTTTGTTTGGAACACTGATGCGTCCCCTGGGAAACGTGACCCGACGAATACCGATAACTGCGATTTGCTCCTTCGTCAAAAAGGTTGCTTATGTGCCCATTTCACCCAACGATAGCTTTGTTTACCGCAAACCTCTGCTCCACAATGGGGGATTCCCATAAACACATCGCCGCGGTGGCTCAGTGGTTAGGGCGCTCGACTACTGATCCGGAGTTCCTGGGTTCGAACCCGACCGCGGCGGCTGCGTTTTTATGGAGGCAAAACGCTAAGGCGCCCGTGTGCTGTGCGATGTCAGTGCACGTTAAAGATCCCCAGGTGGTCGAAATTATACCGGAGCCCTCCACTACGGCACCTCTTCCTTTCTTCTTTCACTCCCTCCTATATCCCATCCCTTACTGCGCGGTTCAGGTGACCAACGATATATGAGACAGATACTGCGCCATTTCCTTTCCCCAAAAACCAATTATTAAATTAGCCCCTATTGTAACACATTCACACTCCGACAATTTCTGCCGTCGATCATGTATTACGCTGCTCACGCGTTAGCTCTGCCGCGCGCCATGACGTGCGCGCGCTGTTTGGAGCTGTATTTCTGTATCATCGTTGGCCAGGGTCACTCTTTCTATGACCGGATGAAATTCAGTTCGCCATTTTTGATAAACGCTATCTATGAGTACATGTTGTTGGGTAACCTCGTGTAAGTATTCAAACATGGTAAAGTAGCTGGAAAAAAAAATATTATTTCCTCTCCCGTAATCGAGAGTAGATATAAGTGCGAAATGGTTACGTGCATAGCACATTGGTTATATATCGTCCCAGCCTCAATTTTGAAATGGGTCTAGTGCACACCACACCCCACCATACTGCGTACTGGTCCATATGGACGCAGTCGTTTCTGTCTGTGTCTGGGGCAGTCTCTTCGGCTCTGCCTCGTCAGCTGTCTCCGGCTTCTGTTTGGCTTCCATCTTTGTAATCGTTGCTTTTATTCCTCTGAACGAGCTTCAAACTGCTGCCGCCTCGGCCGCCGGCGTCAGACGGTCTTCTACTTGCGTGAGTGTGTGGGTCCGTGTCGCCATCCTTGGGGACGGTGCGGAAGCCGTTGTTGAGCGGAAAACTCTTCTCGTTAAGACTCGTTCGGCTTCCGGATGACGGGAAATCGGTGCCCGGATTACGGGAAATCGGTGCCCGGATGACTGGAAATTGGTGCCCGGATGCTGGCTCTCGGCATTGGCTCGATGTCACTTCAAGGTCGACAACGGGAGCAAAAACATTTCATGCCTAAACACACACACACACACCCACACACACACACACACACACACACACACACACACACACACACACACACACACACACACACACACACACACACACACACACACACACACACACACGCGCGCGCACACACACACACACACACACACACACACACACACACACACACACACACACACACACACACACACACACACCAAAAAAGGCAGGACACGGGCCTATCGCAGCACTATATATAGGTAGTCGGCGATATTCGCTTTATTTCGCAAACTTCTGAACAGCAAACCATACTCTTCGAAACAAAAAAAAAGGAAGAAAGCGGAGAAAGAAATCTATCGTTACGTCATGTGCGAAATAGCTCCTAAGTAGCGACCTTGAAGTGACCCGTCAGTGGCGAGCTTTTTTTTAAAACGCGTTCTCCCTCTTCTGTCACCACCCTCTCTCTCGTCCTACACAAAAGCGTATGCGGCCAGGGCAAACCACCTCGGACTGATCCTGTGCACTTCCTGTCTTCCATGAATCCGCTCTCGTTATCCGGCAGATCGATCATCCTTGAAAGAATGCTAAGCGCCTTTCCCCGCCTCGGAAAGGGAGGCGAGAAAGAAACGCGGAAAGCGGAAGGCAAGGGCGGATGAACGAGCAATGATTTAATGCACGTTGTGTACTTCGCCGCAACCTGGTTCTTGCGTTCGTTTAAACGACTGCCGCGCACGGGTGAATGCGAACGGCCGCTTCCCTTCCTTCTTCGCAGCAGTGAGCTATAGGTGCGCTCTAATCTGGATGAGCGCCCTATGCGCAGTTGATTGCGCCTGAAGCATGCTGATTCAAGGTCGGAGTGGATCGATAGAGTTTAGTTTTTGTTTCTTTTTTTCCCAAAGTCATCCATTCATTTTCTCCACAATAGCTATAGCGCCGCCCCGGTGGCTCAGTGGTTATGGCGCTCGGCTGCTGACCCGAAAGACGCGAGTTCGATCCCGGCCGCGGCGGTCGAATTTCGATGGAGGCGAAATTCTGGAGGCCCGTGTACTGCACGATGTCAGTGCGCGCTAAAGAACCCCAGGTGCTCGAAATTTCCGGAGCCCTTCACTACGGTGTCCCTCATAGCCGGAGTCGCTTTGGGACGTTAAACCCCCATAAACTCGAACAATAACTGTAGCATTGTCGCTGCAACAAGTGCTATAAAAAATTTCCACTTAATGTGTAATCCAATGAATTCAGTGAGTTCTAGTGATTTTTTTTTTCATTTTCACCTGCCCGCTTTTCGGAAAGATATGCATTGAGGCGCAACTTTATTTACTTAAATCTTTATCTGTTACGAGAAATTGACCGCTTTTCAAGGATCTAACAATTTTCGTCTTTTTCAGCGAAAACAGTACTTCGGGCAGAAGACTGCAGAAGGCTGCAGTTTAGATAACTAAATGCTCTTTCTGTTTAATTATGTTTTCAAAAATGTTTTTGTTTCAAGTGGAAAACTGTCGTAAGCTGTGGCTATTGTCTTCTTAATTACTGGCGATGAGTTTGTCAGGCGCGCTAGACATATACCTAACTGCACTCAGCACTCGAAACGCAGGTAGATCAAAGTCAGTGAAAAGTTTTCGAACGGCACCATTATATGTTTGTTGTGCTGAAAGCGAAGTAATACTCTCGTTGTTCTCGATATTGCTTGGAAGGCCAACAGCGAAGGGTAAAGAAATGCAGTACTCGGTAAAAAAAAAGCGCTCTCCATTCATTTTTTGTGCTGCACGTAAAACAAAGGCAGTTCCAGTCTGTTCTTGGTCGCGTCCGTATACAGTGAAAAGGCTTCCATATCCAACGCGTGCTTTGCGGAGGCCTGCTTGTCTGGTTAAAAGCTGAACATTGTCGAGATGAATTGATTCGCAGAATAACGGAAGTAAGGCGCAACGCTGGACACCGCGGTTGGCAGCGGTCACCGTTACTGGTTTTGTCGCTGTTTTCGGTAACGGCTGTATATTCGCTGGTTTCGTCGTCCGGAAACGACTCCCGTGAGAGCTCAAAAAAGGTCGCGGCTTCGGTGGTATTTACCTGCTCGCTTCGAACAGAGCAGAATCATGGAGGCGCAGTTACTACGTTTGCAGTAAGTAAGAAAAAAAAAACGATTGCGCCAGATGTTTCGCCCTTGTCTGAGCTGAAGAAGGGACAGAGATCAACAGACGTAGCTGCACGGCGCCCCCTCCCATTGGCAGTGTCCACTTCTAGGCCTACGTCGATCAAATTCTCCTCCGACTCGTCGAGCTGATTCGTGGCTTCGGTGTTCGCTTGCCGAGCCCATGGTAATCGGGTGGCCGAATCTTCCCCGGCGGCAGGATTTCGATGGAGAATAATTTAATAATTGGTTTTGGGGGGAAAGGAAATGGCGCAGTATCTGTCTCATATATCGTTGGACACCTGAACCGCGCCGTAAGGGAAGGGATAAAGGAGGGAGTGAAAGAAGAAAGGAAGAGAGAGGTGCCGTAGTGGAGGGCTCCGGAATAATTTCGACCACCTGGGTATCTTTAACGTGCACTGACATCGCACAGCACACGGGCGCCTTAGCGTTTTTCCTCCATAAAAACGCAGCCGCCGCGGTCGGGTTCGAACCCGGGAACTCCGGATCAGTAGTCGAGCGTCCTAACCACTGAGCCACCGCGGCGGAGACCAAATCCAAAAAAAAAAAGCCCGCTCGTTTACTGGGCGATGTCTGTGAACGTTGAAGAATTCCAGGCGTTCAAAGCTGATCCTTATACCCCTGTCACAGGAGCACCGCAAAGGCCTTTGAGAATCAGTTCCTTATATCCAAAGGCGTAAAGAGTGCAGGTACAGGGCACAAATGTTTCGCCTCTGCCGCTCCGCTAAGGGCCTCGAGGCGAAGGCGTCCATCCGAGACCTTTGGAGCTCAAAGGCGCGGCCTTCGAGAACCTGCGATCGCAGTGCCGTCCTTCGTCAAAAAGTACAAGCAATGAAAAAAAAAATGATGCAGCCAACAATGTTTGAAAACATCTTAAAAAAATACAAAAGCTGTGTCTGGCTTTGCTTTCTGTGCGGGTGTTTATATTTTATGCCCATATATTTCTAGACGGTAAAAGTGTCGCAGCAACACCGAGTGCCCCTGGTGGCCAAGGCAATACATAAAACATGCTGCTGCTGCTGATGAGAGTGGCTGTTGTAGTTCTTTTAAGGAAGCAATTATAATAAAAAAAATTGTCTGAGCTCAGGAATGAACAGAATTTATTTTTTTAAATACTTTAACACAGACTTTAATTCTAAAATACTCGCTTCAGCCGCCTCGAGCAGACCATCGGGTGCTAAGCCTGAACGACTAATTTCACCTTTGGGCTTCATCGTGCAGCTCCGTCGCTGCTGCTTTAAGTTTTCGCTCCTTTCTATAAAAAAGGTGCCTTTGCTGGAAAGACATTCGGGGAATGCCGTATGACAAGAGTATTAGTCCCTCACAACGGCGTCCGCCATTATAGGGCGCGTGCGCCAGCTTTGGTGCGTTAAACTCCGCCTATACCGCCATTCCCGCTAATAATAATAATTATAATTGGTTTTTGGGGAAAGGAAATGGCGCAGTATCTGTCTCATATATAGTTGGACACCTGAACCGCGCCGTAAGGCATGGGATAAAGGAGGGAGTGAAAGAAGAAAGGATAATAGGTTCCGTAGTGGAGGGCTCCGAAATAATTTCGACCACCTGGGGATCTTTAACGTGCACTGGCACAGCACACGGGCGCCTTAGCGTTTCTCCTCCATAAAAACGCAGCCGCCGCGGTCGGGTTCGAACCCGGGAACTCCGGATCAGTAGTCGAGCGCCCTAACCACTGAGCCACCGCGGCGGGTACCCGCTAGCTGCCAGGTGCCCTTTGCGCACAACGCGACGTCGCTCGCCCCGGTAAAGGTCTCATCTGCAGCTATACCGCCGCAGAAAGAGGAGGAAAAGAATGCAGTTGTATCCCTTTACTGCTCCCCGTTGTGTCATTCGGCGGCACCGAAGGTGAAACTGTGCAGCGCTCGGACGACACGCTTTCTCTCGGCCTTCGATTTGGAGCGTTTTTATTTTTTTAACCTTGAGTGAGACCGGTCGCCACACCGCAAAGAAACGTGAGGGGCATTGGCGGAAGCCGCGTTGATCGGGCACCGGAGGGAATGGCTGCCCTGCGGTGAAGCAGCCGTCGGCGGGTGCGCGAGGATTCCTCGACGCGTGTTCGAGTCGCAGAGGGGCCGCTGTTTTTCGGGCTGCTCGTTCTTCTTTCGGTGTGGTTGCTCGAGTGGAGTCCCATGCTGGCCGACTGCGCGGTGGCGTCGCTGCTGCAGAGCTGCCCATTCGCCGCGCGCACGTGTTGCGCGACTCGAGGCCAAGGCCGGACCGTGCGTCTCCGCACAAACGGAGGAATTGGAGTCAGGGGGGCATGATGCGCTTGACGGGAACGCAAACACTCGGCGAGCGCAATGCGGCTCATCTTGTAAGTCCCTCGTTCTTTTTCCTACTGCTCGTGCGCTTAGCTAGCACTAGTCTATAGTCGGATACAACTCAAGAACGAAGCGGCTTTTCGCTGACAAAGGACCGACCCACTTCCAGCCAGTGGCGCCGACCGATTCTCGTGAACCTGCTAGGTTGACAGTGCAAAGAGGGGACTATCCCTTTTCATCTGGCATTCTCTGCATTGTCGCGCTAGCAGACTCGTGGCTGGAAGGGGGTCCTTTTTCGGAGAAAAGCCGCTTCCTTCTTGATTTTTATCCGAATGTAGTATACGATAGTACTATAGTGCTTTAGGAATTGTGACGCGGCTGTAATTTACGCTATCACGCGCCAAACACATTGTGTTCTGCGATATTGTTATATGATAGTCTTCAGGCCTGAACTTGGGAAGGGTTTTGATATTTGAGCAGGAGAGTTATTGTGATTACCTAAGAGACTGTGGGGTGCTCATGTAGTTATCATATTGTGCGCATTTCTAGCCGAGTTGGAATCAGCACTCCAGTCGGGCAGTGGCTCAGTGGTTAATGCGCTCGGCAACTGATCCGGAGTTCCTGGGCTCGAACCCTACCGCGGCGGCTGCGTTTCAATGGAGGCGAAACGCTAAGGGGCCCGTGTGCTGTGCGATGTCAGTGCACGCTAAAAATCCCCAGGTGGTCGAAATTATTCTGGAGCCCTCCACTACAGCACCTTCTTCCTTTCCTCTTTCACTCCCTCCCTTATCCCTTCCCTTACGGCGCGGTTCAGGTGTCCAACGATATATGAGACAGATACTGCGGCATTTCCTTTCCCCAAAAAACCAATTATTATTATTACTTCCCTTCAATTTTCGGGCGCTTGCGAAGCTTAACTGAGAATGAATGAATGAAAAACTTTATTGGTTCCTTTAGGAAGTAGTAGCGGTAGAGGATGAAGTCTTCGTCTTGAAGCTTGGGTCCTCCTTGGCCGTGCGTGGGCCCCTATTCCAGGGCTCCACTGAGTCGGGCCACCTCGCTTGCGTGTGCTATGAGGGCCCTTTGGACCCCTAGGTCGCAGCTGGTGAGCCGGCTCTCCCATTGCTCCGCACTTGGTGTTCTGCGTTTGTGGAATGCTTGATTTCTTCCGCACTCCCATGTGACATGATATAGTGTTGGTTTTGCTCCGCACCACGGACAGTTGGCGCTATACTGTGTGGGGAACATCTTGTTTAATATGTATAAGTTTGGGAAGGAGCCTGTTTGCAGTCTTCGCCATCCTGTGGCTTCATCCTTGGAAAATGCTTTATGTGGTGGGGGGTATTGGAATCATAGCGCCTTATATAGGTTTAATAATTCCGAATAGCTGTCCCCGCAATTAATTTGGGGCCCCTCCGGGGTTAATGACGTTCCTGCTCGGCTGGTCATTCCTCGAGCTAGGTTGTCTGCCCCTTCGTTGCCCCTGATCCCTGCGTGACTCGGTATCCAGATTGTGTTGTGTATTGGTCGTCCCTCAGGGAGCAGAGCTCTACTGAGGATCTTGAGTGCCGTGCTGCTAATTCTGCCTCTAGTATAGTTCCGGCACGCCTCTTGTGAATCCGTTAAGATGTTAAGGGATCTCCCTGTCCTATATCCTTCATTCGCTGCCAGGGCGACAGCAATCTCCTCTGCCTCCGTTATGTTAGATACTCCGGCTGTCAGACTTGTGATGTGTTCTCCGTGGTAATTTACAACTACTGCTACCGCGCTGTTTTTGTGTGTTTGGGGGTATATGGAGGCATCAGTGTAGACTGTGTTGTCCCGATGCCCCATGTTCCTCTCATAAAATTCTGAGAACTTTGTCGGTAGCCCCGTGCTTGGGAGCCGTAAGAAGGAGACTCCATTTCGCCAATACCACCGGAGCGCGAGCAGCGTAACAAAAGGTCTTTCATCACATGGCTTTTACAGTCACATTCCAATTGTTTTGTTTTGTTTTCTTGTGAGCTTTCTTTCTTCTCTTGTATTTTTGAAGAGCCCAATATATCGCGTTGCATGTGTGCCGCCTGTCGTCAGTGAAGCAAGGGCCTTGTGCGTAGCGTTCGTGCGTAGCTGCCTAAGGAGCGTAGCCTATCGATCTTTTTCATTTTGTCAATCCGAACACAACAGCTCTTGAAAAATGTGGCTTTTCGGAGGCCAGCTCTGGAGACGAGTACACTAGTCATAACAGTACGCACGTTTCTCGCGCTGCCAATTTTGTATCAAACGGCGTGGTAACAGGTGTCCGCCGCGTAGCGTTAGTCTGTGCTAGCTGCGAACGTTCTGGAGCCTTCGCGAAATACAGTGCATCTACGGCCGTGTAGAGGTCAGTAGATGTGGCTTATCAATACATTAAGCACGTCAGTGCACTTCAAGGAACCCCAGTGCACGTGGTCGGCATTAATACGAAGCCCTCCACTATTACCGTGTCCATCTTAGCCGATAGGCAGCCTCGGATTCACGTCTTGAGGTCCGCGCCTTACAAGTGAAGCGCATAAAATTATGAGCAGCTAGGTGAGGTTTGAACGGTAGCTGTCGACCGCGTATGAACGCGTGTGCAGCAGTTTCAAGCGTCGCGTAATGCGCAGCTTTATCGCAAGAGACGAGTTGTCGGGTGTCGACTAGATAAGGAGCGGCTCGCAGGTGAACTCATTGATAGACTGTCAGCATGGTTTCGTTACCCGTGCGTATCTAGGAAAAAGGAGGGCGGTGTGTCAGTGTAACGTAGTTGCTCGAGACGGAGATATACCGCCGTCTGCACAGCAGCGCGGCTAGTGCGGAAAGGTTGTGCGCATGGTAACAAAAGGCCACCGACGGTTCAAGCGCCCACGCGTGCCAGCGAGTTCTTGTTGAGCTCCTTAATGTAAGTTTTTGTTTGATATTCTAGCATCTCCCCCCGGTCTCGTATTCGTCTGTCGGTAGTGGGATTTAACTAGTTACGAAGAAAATACAGCGATCTCTGTGTGACGGTACGAAATTACTCAAGAGTTCTTGGGACCTCCAGAAGTTCGGATACTTCTGAAGCAGTTAAGAGGCTTAAGACTATTGCTTTAGATATGCCCCTTCAGTTGAGGAATAGCCTTTCTTTCAGTCGCTTGGCTACTATTTTTTTTTTTCTCCCAGTGTCACTATAGTAGCAGCAGTGAAGTGGCATTCCTCTTAAGAGGCATTTTCTGCCTCGGTCAATATTGCCGTCTCTGCACGCTTCAAGTAATGGGGTCTGTCGAATGCAACGGTATCCACAGCTTTCACACGAATACCGCAGGGCAAGGAGTAGCCGTAAACAACGCTTGACTGCGTCGTTTACGAGCACACTTCACTGGCATATTGGCCGATGGCCTGCAGCATGTATACGTGCAGTTCAGACGTTAAATAATGAACTTCATCTCTCTATAACCGCGGGTGCCTCCAGCCCTCCCCCTCCTACGTTTAATTTTTTTCCTTTGTTGTTTTTTGTGACGACCTTTGAAAGGTGGTCGACGTTTCTGTCCAAACTAACAAAAAAGTGTTCTAATCCTACCTGTACACTCTTTTTATTTTATATAATGGGGGAGGCGGGTGTCCGTTTGACACATGTAACGTTGGGAGCCATGGGTCGTGCCACGAGCTAACTGCTACATGGAGTCCTTCGTTGCTCACGGCGTTTTTAGACCCGTATACACACGTTGCACCAGTAATATTTCTATCCTTGTTGCTATTAAAATTCCGAAATTATGTTTAAGCGACCGGTTTAAGCAGCGTGATTCAATATCTATTCACTAAACACTGTAATGCCATTAGGCCCCGAGGGTCACAGTAAGTAAATAAATATTGCTAATATGTGCGAGTACGTTACCGTGATGTTTTTTCATCGAACGCAAGTGTCGTGCAGGGAACTAACCGTGCATGAGGAACTGTACAAGCTGCCGACTCGATAAAGAACCACTACCCAGTGAAAGCGTTGTAAAGGTTTTAGGTTCGTTCCCCTCATCCCGGAAACAAGATAAACGAATTTAAATTGGTTCTTGACAGGCTCGTATAGACGGAATGGCTGCTTGCGCTCCTCATCGTCCTTTGGTTTCCTGTGCGTGGCGGACGCATTCAGCACGTGTGCATACCGTAAAGTTAGTCCCCGGTCGGACGGGCGGCCGATGTCAGCCCCTGTTTTACAACGTCCGAGCGGAACTGCCGAGCCCAGCTCCTGTAGCGGCCTTCCCCGTGTCAGAGAGAAGTCTGGGCTTCGGTATTGTTTCTCCCTTCGAGACGGCGTCGTCGCACCGCTGCAGCGTTGTTATATTTCCTTCTCGTCGTCGAAGTCTGCGGGCCCGCAGCAGTGGCCATTGTGTGTGTCCCGAAGAATGATCACCCTTCGCTTTTTCTTTCTTTTTCTTTCTTTCTTTCTTTCTTTTGCGGGATCCCCAGGGAACTGGCTTTCATGAGGCGGCGCATGTGCTGCCGATTTCCATCAAAAGTACAATGGACGTATACCGCGCGCTTACGTCGTTGAAAACTTGCGAATCAATGCCCGTGTCGCTCGACATCCACAGCGTCCGCAGCCGCCTTTCGCATCTGTGCCTCTCCTACAGGCATAAGCGGTTATACTCTGAGGCTGGAATTCCAAGGCATAGCGAGCGACGGTGTCCCAATAGCTGCAGGCAGTGCAGCTGTGCCGCAAAGTGCGCGATGCCTGATTCCGGCCTTGGTGGAATATGATCACTGTGACGTCAGGGCGCGATGGCGTATCGGTCACCTTCAAAATCCGTTCCAGCCTGCCGTCGTCGAATCTGAACCTGGCTCCACTTGGCCTTGAGAGGTAAACGAATGAGTGCTAAGCGTCCCATTTTTTCGCTTTCTTGTCGATTTTTATCTAGCGCACGAACATACACTATACCTTAACCTTGTTAACCATTTCGGCATCGTCACTGTGTGCGTCGGTGTTAGTTTGTGCGGAGGTGAGCGGGCGATTGGAGTATGATCACCAGCAGGAGCATCTGCATCCGCTATCGTGTACGATTCTGACTTGTGTATCTTCCTGTACTCATCGCGAAGCATCTTCAATTTGCGCGGGCCACAAGAAATATTTTTTTCAGGCATGAAATGTTTTTTTTTTGTGCATGAATATTCGTCGTGCCCCTCATTTCCGGCACCAAACGCGCACCGAAATTGGAGACGAAATTCGAGAGAATTTGCGCCCACCCATACAGAAAGAACGACTGAAGACCTTTCCTTCAGGCCGTTTACAATGTGCCTGTGACTCATGTCAGGATACGAGTCACGTACCGAGAAAGCATTAATCGTTCTTTGTTGCAGTATACCTCAATTGATGGGCTTTTTCTTTCTCAGTGATAGTGGCCGCGATATTGGGTTTGACATATCATGCGTGTCTTGGTAACATCACTCAATACTGAGCGTGCCACAAGTTTATATAAGGAGCCTACATTTAAAGGGCAGGGCATGTGATGTGAAGGCAAGACAACCGCTGGTTCTTAAGGGTAACGGAGTGGATTTCCAAGAGAAGGCAAGCATAGCAGGGGTGGGCAGAAGGTTAGGTGGGCGGATGAGATTAAGAAATTCGCAGCCATAGTGTGAGCGCAGCTGGCAAAGGACCGGGTTAATTAGCCATGTGAGAGGCCTTTGCCCTGCAGTGGGTGTGAGTCAGGCTGATGATGATTGAAAGGCAAAAAAAATTGTTGAGCCATTGCGCATTGCAGCTCCAGCTGTTTAATAATGCCGTACCCGCCTCTCTCTCTAGGTCAGTGTGGGCTTCTGCTGGGATTAGCTTTATGTGTATACCTAAGCCCGTTAAAGTATCAATGCGCAGAAAATTCGGATTAAAGCGCACGGGCTGAGGTATAGGACGGCTTATACAAGCTTGGATGCTGTGATAGCTGTAAAGACCGATTTCTTAGTAACGAAGCTTTGTCCGCACGCACTAGAAAGCATCCGTAAGAGGTGCGCATAGCGCGAATCAGGGTATATGTGTTCAGTAGAACATATGGACAAGCGGTCTATGTTTTTCTAGTTCGGTTCGCACGGGTATCGTCATGTGACTGTAGACTGAGTTTTAAGCTCACAAAAAAAAAAAATTATTGTACTAAGCGCTGCAGTTCCAAAGAAAGTTTCCCTATCGTGTTTGTTTTATTTTCCGAATGTAAACAGAGTAATATCGAGCGTCGTTGGAGGCCATATGCTGCATCGGGACGGTCGTGTGCCCTTTATCTGATAGTGGCGTTCACGGACGCTTGTACCTGGCCGCGCTGCGGTGGCACGCAGGAAGTTTGACGCTCATTGCGGACCTTTTTGGCGCCATGAAAACAAAAGAGAACGAGGGAGGGGGGGGGGGGGGGTCGATAACGCAATTATGCGCTTGCATGCATACCTATCGGCTCACGCCAAGCGTTGGTCCTGGCGTGGTTCTCTTTTGCGTTCGCTAAGAAAAAAAATCGACAGAGACACTTAAGACTCCTTATGGCTGGGAATGCGCAATCGTTGATAGTTCACTCTTCATTGCACGAGCACACACGCGACTGGCCGCAGAGAAATCCAGGGACGAAATGGCGCGCCGCAGCCAGTGCGGACCCGCCGCGGTGGCTGAGTGGTTAGGGCGCTCGGCTACTGATCCGGAGATCCCGGGTTCGAACCCGACCGCGGCGGCTGCGTTTTTATGGAGGAAAAACGCTAAGGCGCCCGTGTGCTGTGCGATGTCAGTGCACGTTAAAGATCCCCAGATGGTCTAAATTATTCCGGAGCCCTCCACTGCGGCACCTATTTCTTCCTTTCTTCTTTCACTCCCTCCCTTATCCTTCCCTTACGGCGCGGTTCAGGTGTCCAACGATATATGAGACAGATACTGCGCCATTTACTCCCCCCCCCCCCCCCCCAGAAAAAAAAAACCAAACCAGCCAGTGCGCTCCACCGTCCGCGCAGTTTCCGATGGCGCGATGTATGAGACCATCGGGAAAGCTGTACGACGAATGGTTGCATCACAATTTTGGTACGAAAGTATTGGAAAGCATACATTGAAGGTGCGTAAGTCGTTGGTACGAATCCCTGCTGCAAAGCTAGCCTCCAACTTGACTATAGCACATGTTAGCTGTATTCAGCAAGAAATCGTACGACACACACGCACACGCACGCACACAGCAACCACTCTGACAAAGACGACCACTCTGAACAAATGAGCCGGGTAGCTGTATCGCCTTCCCTAGGCGCTGTGTAACCTGTCCGTTAAATGGAACAGTTTCCTTTTCCGTTGCTCCTTTTTACGAGCGTTTTAGTTGACAGTGAATTCACTGACTGCAGTCGGGCGAGCATAATAGTGGTAGTAGGCACCTAAGTTCATGTAGTATTGACTGTACTTTTTATTG